>NC_048600.1:134140077-134359064 GCF_003668045.3 Cricetulus griseus
CATTCCAGCTCCCAGAAGAGGCTCGAGATAAGGGGGTCAAAGATAAGGAGACACGGGTAGTTTCTTCACCTTTGCAGCACATGTGTTTGAAGTAGGCTGGAGCTTCTTATCTCTCATTGAAGGGGCTATAGCTGACCCGAGCATGGCAAACATGACCTTACCCTCTGACCACTACCTCTTCCTTGTTAAAAACCATTAGAAGATTACATTCTGAAGTTAGCCACCAAGGTCTACTCACTGATTTAGCCACTTCCTCCTCCTGAGGCAAACTACTAAGATCCAGCTATCACAGTAATGAAGTCCAGCAATCAAAACCTTGCTTTTGACTGTCCTGATTAACATGCCCAATTCCAACAAAACAAAACAGACAAAAACCTCACCCTAACACAGGGTTTCCCCTTTTACCTTTATTTACTTGCTTATGGGTCACATCTGTCTCTCTATCCAGAGGCAGTCCTTTGTCCCTCCAGGACAAATATCCCTCCCCCCTCTCCCTTGTTGCTTTCCCCTTGTCCCTCATCCTCTGTCTCCTGTCTTTGTCTCTTATTGCCTGCACTTTGTCCCTTTGTGCTGAGAACTTAGTCTTGGGGTGTAATACTAGTCCCTTCACTCCCCTCCTGTAATCTTTCTTCTTCAGTAAGAAAGTTGTTTTTTTCTGTATCCTCCAACACAATATGCCTAGATGTTCTCTTTTTTTAATTCTTAAATAATTTAAATTTTCAATTATTTTTAATAAGTATGGCTGTTCCACATGTATATTATGTATGTGTACCTGTGTGTGGTACCTGTGGAGGCCAGAAGAAGGCACTAGATCCCCTAGAACTGGAGCTACAGATGGTTATGAACTGACATGTGGTTTCTGGGAATCATACACAGATCCTCCCAGGAACAACTAGTGCTCTTCATAACTGATCCACTTTGACAGCCCTGGTGTTGTGTAACAGTTTCCTCTGATATTGAAACATTCCATCCCCCAGGGAAACTACTTAAGCAGGAAGCTAAACAACTCAAAATAATTTCAGGAAGTCCCTGAAACCAACCAGATTCACTACCCCCACCTTCCTGCCAGAGTAAACAAAAGCTGAGAAAAATCCCTCTCCAACTAAAAAAAGCTGGACTGCAAAGAAGAGTCTCAAAGGAGAAAAGCTGCAAAGAAGGCTCAGATCAAAACAGCTGCCTCAAAGAAATAGAAACTAGCCAAGCTGTTTGGAACAGATTTAGACCAATTCGAGGCACCTGGAAAGGACACTCTCCAACCTGTTGAACTGCCTGCAGGCTGTGCAGTGTGCTCACGGCTTTCAGCTTTTGTGAGCTGTCACCATGCTGGAGTGGCCCTTGGTGATGCAACTGTCTTTGAGTCATTTCTAATCCTGAAAGCAACCCCCAATAAAACTCACTGGTTCACCAAATTGGACTTGGGTGGTGGCTATACTTTGGTCTGTCATGGGTTCTCTATCTAGAATGTGTGTTCCATCTCAGGAAAAGCTTTGTCACACAGCACCTGGAAGTTCCTTTTTTGCAAACATTCAGAGTGCTAAAGCACTGCAGAAGTTCATGGTAGTGGCATGGGCTGTTCTGAAATCCAAGGGTAGTGGAGCCTAAGCTTGATCCCCCTGAGGTAGGGAGAGTCTCACCAAGATACACCAAAGGGCCAGACTATGGATGCAAGAAGCAAGTAAGATATACAGAGGGATAAAAAGGCTAAAAGCCCTGAGACAAAAGGTAGTTTAAGAGCTGGGCAGTGGTGGTGCTCACCTTTAATCCCAGCACTTGGGATGCAGAGGCCGGCAGCTTTCTGTGAGTTCAAGACCAGCTTGGTCTACAACTGCTAGTTCCAGGACAGCCTCCAAAGCTACACAGAGAAACTCTGTCTCGAAAAACAAAAAACAAAACAAAACAAAAAGAAAAGAAAAAGGTAGATAAAGAGAAACAGGTTATTTAAGTTAAAAGAGCTAGCCAGACTGAATATTCATAACTAATAAGTTTCTGTGTCATGATTTGGGAGCTGAGTGGTAGCCCAAAAGAAAAAGGCTGATACCAGATGCTAGTTATTAAATTTTATGACTACATGATACTGGTACCAAAGTCAAAGTCTGACAGCAGATCTACACAGATAGGACAAGATTTGTCGGGCATTACTGGGCCTTCAGTGACAGTCTACCAGGCACACCACCAGCAAAGGCCAAGATGAAAGCTTTAAAGTAATACCCAGGTGGACTCTCAGCACGGTGAAACCTCAAGAACTCCAGTGTTCTTTCCAAGTTTCCAAATGGGACAGACCTCAGTTTACCTCAATTGAACTGCTCCTGTTGTGGGTTAGGATGCCTGGGCCATAGAAAACTGCACATTGTGACTCAGGAAGGGCCAGAGGAAGACACAAACTGTTCAGTAGGTCATCACTACCCTCAACAGTGGTCAAGGACTTAGCCTGCGTAAGCCCAAGGAGAGACTCAGTGCCTGGTACCAGGGCTTTGGTGAAGGCTAGAAGGAGAGGATGAGAACCAAACTCTGGGAGAGGTCTCATCCACAGGAAAAAGTCACAAAAGCCATGAGGGCCTAAAGAAGCTGTGGCTTTATGGTCAGCTCCGAAGGAAAGGCAGGAAAAGAGGTCAGGAAGGGAACATAATAGCCTGGTGGAGCCTAAAGAAACTGCAGGTTTGCAGCTTTAAGGATTGGGCATGGGGTCAGATGAAGAGGGTCAGCCATAACCTAAAGACTACGGCTGGGGTACTTTTGCTTCCAAGAGTACTAGAGAGGTGCCAGACACTCAACGGTCACTTCCTAGGACTCAAACACTGACCAAAGGGGAAACTTAATTAATTGCCTCTGATGGATGGGATGCTGATCAATTGGTGAGCCTGATGGTAAGTATGGGTGGACCAGAGATGAGGGATAGGGTCCCAGTGCAGCTCAGACCCCGAGGAGGACCACAGGTACCGGGAAATCCTGTCTGAGTCAGGACACTAATGTAAGTGGTACGGCTCTGAGGGGAAAGGTATTCCAGCAGTTGGAAGCCAAGGACTACCAGAAAGTCACACCAAACAACAGACCTCACATGAGATTTATTGTGAAAGACATTGGAGGGTGGCTGCCTCTTCCTGGGAGAGAAGCAGCAAAGAACTGAAAGGGATGCAGGCTTTATATAGTGTTTCTTGGGGGCAGAGCTTTCCAGGGTAGTTTCAGGTATTTGGTGGATTTTGTGGCCTGATCTTGGGCTTTTTTAAAAAAAAAAGAATTTATTTATTTATTTATTTATTATTTATTTATGTATACAACATTCTGCTTCCATGTATATCTGCACACCAGAAGAGGGCACTAGATCTCATAACGGATGGCTGTGAGCCACCGTGTGGTTACTGGGAATTGAACTCAGGACAGCTGGAAGAGCAGTCAGTGCTCCTAACCTCTGAGCCATCTCTCCAGCCTGATCTTGGGGCTTTTTATCCTGTATGGTTGCCTGCATCTTGAGGGGCAGGGTTCAACCATTATGGCCAATGTTCTGTGGGTGGAGCCTGGTGGTTGAAGTTCCTCAGTGACAGGGTTGGGCCATCCCGAGAGGCTTACACGGTGTAACACTAATGTTAAAAAACAAAACCAAGTCTGCCCAGATAAGCTAGATGATTAGCTTGTATGACATTCTTCAATATTTCCCTCAAATTTCTGTTATGGCAAGAAAACTGTTTTAAAAGGAAGAAAGGAAAAAAGAAAGGGATGAGAAAGGGAAACAGACTATTCCAAATTCTGAGGGACAGTATTGACCTGGAAGACAATTGCAGCCTGGGGGCTTTCCCTGGGCTCAGATCTGGGATGTTGCTGAAGGGAGACTATCCAAGGGGCTTCTGGATATGGACAATTGACAAGTATTCACCACAGACATGAGACCTATGGGATTGACTACCAATGAAGGTGGTTCCTCCTCAAGTAAACTGACAATATTACAGTGAAAATATTGGGTGAGAAGAGATTTAGGGGAGGGATCAGCCTGCTCAACAAGGTAAGATTCTCATTTATCTGGCTGTTTGGAACACAGACCCTCCTCCTCAAGTCTCTCCACTGCCCAGCCTTGAACTCAGCCACCCTGGCTTGTCATCCTACCTCATGTGTGACCATTAGAAATGGCCACTAGTAAGGTCTACTCCCTTGCTGCTTTCTGGAGTCTGTTTGCCCTCTGAAGGGTCCAGTGCCCCACATCTTGTCTCAAGCATCTACTAGGGTTTGGTACCTATTTTCCTACCCAGCCCCTTGAATAGGTGCCCTCTAGGAGCCTTGTGTATATCATAGATGAAACAAGGTGGGAAAGAGTAGGACTTGTGTTTGCATCTGTAGTGCTAACTGAAAGGCTTAAGGCATTCTTCTTACCTATAAATATGTGTGTCTATTGAAAACACATTGACTGTTTTAGAGTAGTGAAGATAAAAAGGATCCCTCCATTCATCTTGGAGTGACCCCATGTTAGCATGTGTTGTCTTGGACTCCTGGAGTGTGTATATGTTTAGGGTTCTGTATGACTTTTGGTCTATGTTAGTCTGTTCACTTCTGACTTTCAGCACAAACTATAGAGTGATGGGGGCATCCTAGTGCTGACTGGTGTGTGGAGTAATGTCTGGCTTTCAAACCGAGTTTCAAACAAGCACACTGTAGGTTTGGAAGCTGGGTGGCAACATTTCATGTCCATGGTCTGCCAGTTACTCCAGCAGGGTGGGCAGAGCCCAGAGAGGCTCTGGCCTCAGAGAAGGGGAAGGAGTGAAAGTGTCAACAGGAAGCCCTTCTGTGGGTAGTTTTGAATGTTGTCTGTCCTCGATTTTTGAAGTCCAGCACAGGTGGGCAGAATGGCTGCCATCTCCCTTGGTGAACACCATCCCCAGATCACTTTCCTGGCCATCTCCCTGTCCAACTCACTTCTACCTGCTCCTGACCCTTCCCAGGGTTTCATGAGCCCCATGAGCCCCCACAGCCCCACAATCTCCACTCTGTAGTGGAGCTCAGAATAAACTGAGAGGCTGACGACCAAATGTCATCTTTAGGGAGGTGGTTAGGGTGACACTTGCCAACTGGGCTGGGTGGCAGGTATTCCATTCCTGCCTACCCTGCCACTACCCCAGCCCCTTCTCAAATAGCTTCACAGCTGGCCAGGCAGCACCTGTTCTATGCCCTAGATGGCAACGTCCAAGGCCAAGTGACATATCATGTCCTGGTCAATGAGACCCAGTAAGTTCTACATATGGTAGAGGCTCCAGGAGTCCTTACAAGTGGATGCCACTAGATTCTGACTGGAAAAGCACACCCACCATAGGAGAGTATCCAGCACATGTCCCTTTGGTACTGAATATCTGAACCTCACTTCCTCCTAGACATCAGCTTAAGGATGTGGACACCAGCTGGACTGTCCTGGCAAGCTCTGGGTTCAAGGAGCAGCTAGGCAGAACTCCAGCCTTGAATGTTCTTCCCTGACTTGGAGGATGGGACAGAAGATACTGGACAAACTAGTACGGCCAGCATGCACCAGCATGTGGAGGCATGTGCAGGTGTGTGCCAGGTGTATGAGATCCAGGAAGGGGGAGGAAAGATGGCCCAGGCCACAACCCCAGCTTGGGTCAGTCATGCCCAAGGGCCCCAGCACTCATGTTAGTTTTGTGGGAAGGGAGTTTCCGGTGTTTTCTCAGAATAGGTCTGACCAGAATAGCCTGCCCCTAGAGATTCCAGAAAGATCCTATGCCAGTATCTGCAAGGTGAGCATGGCTGCTGGAGTTCCAGCAGTGTATGTAGAACCCTGTCCCCCACTGTGGAATGCTGATCTCACACTCTGCATCTTGGCTTCACTCAGGTTTTGTTCCCTAGTTTTTCTCTGCTTGTGCACATGTGATTTCCATCACCACAAACAGCTTTGAGTTATTTTCTATCCTAAAATTACAATTTAAATAAGGTTTGAGGATAGTTTCTTCTGGAAAAGGTGAAGTGGGGAAGATAACCTCCTGTGGGTCCCCAGGAGACTCTACTGGCCATCTTGCCAGCCTAGTTCTCCAGCACCACGGTGTAAAGAGCCTCTCCCACACATACCCAAGGCTCATGCTTTGGGAAGCACTTTCCCTCAGCTAAACCCAGTGTTTCCTGTACTTCCAGGCAGGAAGCACTAAACCTCAGAAGGCAAAAATAGCTAACTTTTCCCCAAGGGCCATGGCCTCCAGACACACAGCCACTGTGCCGCCTACTAGGTCTTGTCATTTTAAATCTTATCTGACACAAGTCCATTCATTTCCAAAAGGACTACCATTAGGCCTCAGTCTGGGACTGCTTTGCTTAGGTGTGGTCCTTAGACACAAACAATCTCTGGAAACAAGATATAACTAGAGCTGATTGTAGCCAGATGAGTCAAGAGGGGCTCAGGTTGAATCCCACAACCCCTTAAGCTTAGGCTCTGGCCCCTAGTTACCAGGGAGACCAACAAGCATGATGCTGTGGCTGTAGGTGTCTATAGCAAAAAAACAGTCCTGGAGAGGAGACAGGTCCCAGGAGATTCCTGACTGGGGGCTGACCCATGTGGACAACAATATCAACAGCTTCACTATCTATCATGAGGATTCAGTGTTAAGGGTTCAGCTCATAGTACAGAGAAGGAAGAAAGGGGATACTCTGCATCCACATTGCAAACTTAATGGGCTAGATTACAAAGCACTACCCCTCCCACAAGCCAGGGTTTCATCTTCACCATTACTTATACCCCACAGGGGAAGCAGCAGCCTGAGAATTCAGTGCTCCTTGAAGGCATACACTGGTTGTGTGACCAGACCCACTCCAGGTTTTGTTGGATCTCCAGGTGGGGAGTCCTTTGTAGCATGTCTGTCTCCTAACATCTTCCCTGCTGTGACTGCCCATGGCCTAGATAATGACACATGTGTGTTGTTGTGGGGACAGGATCCAGAGAATAAGCCATCCAAAACAGAGGGAAAGGTGACTAGTGGGCAAGGCCTGAGACCGAAGCATGGCTTCTATTTCAGAAGTAATGCACTTTTTTACTATACAAAATACAGATAAAACAACAACAAAGGAACACTGATTAACACAGGGGTGGATGTGAGGATGTCCTAAAGTTCCACACGTAGGAAGTGGCAGCTGGGTGTGGGATACGTAGGGTCCTGGGAACTACACTTGGTGTTCCTGGTACTGGATGACTCTGGTTCATGGGCTGCTGAGGTGAAATCTAACTCCTAAGGGTGTGGCTAATACAGTGAGGCATCTACAGCTTTGATGTCCTCAGGGAGTTAGTCCCCAAATGTTTCAGGGTCTTGAGGAGCCAGTCCCTTCCCTCCCTGCTGCTTGTGACACTTCCTGGCCCCAGAATTCTGGACTAGCATCAGCAACCAGCTCACGTGACTGTTGGTCTCCGCCAGCCAAAGGGGACTTGGCAGTGCACAAAAAAGACCCTGTCCCTGCCCCCACAGAGCCAGCAGTTTGGAGACAGTGTTGGAAAGTCCTTAATAGAAGGGCTTCCTGTAAAAGGGAAGAGCAGACAGTGGGATTGGGGGGGATGGCAGAGGTGGGGTGGCCTAAAGCAGCTCTCAAATGAGATTAGGGGTCACGGACACCTGTCAACTGAGGAGGACTGAATTTGATGTTGTCTTAGAGTTTCTATTGCTGAGCTAAAACACCATGATCAAAGGCAACTTAGGGACGAGCGGGTTTATTTAAGCTTACAGTTCCATAGCAAAGTCCATCACTGAGAGAAATCACGGCAGGAACGCAAACAGGGCAGCTATCTGATGGCAGGCACTGACGTAAAGGCCAGGGAGGAGTGCCAGTTACTGGCTTGCTCAGTATGCTTCTTTATAGCACCCAGGACCACCTTCCCAGGGTTGGCACCACCCACAGTGGGCTGTCAGTCAGTCTTACGGAGGCATTTTCTCAATTAAGATGCCCTCTTCCTAGATATGCCCTATTTTGTGTCAAGGTGAAATAAAACTAGTCAGCACAGATAGCAGATTGGAATGGTGTCCATGGAAAGTAGCACTTCTCCATGGCTTCTGCTTCAGTTCCCATCTCCAGGTTCCTTTCTTGGGTTCCTGCCCTGACTTCCTTTAATGATAAACTGTAATGTGGAAATGTAAGTGAAATAAATCCTTTGTCTCCCAAGTACCTTTTGGGCATGTTTTTTTATCACAGCATGCTAACTAAGGCAGTGAGTGGCTAGATGGACCAAGGGTTCAGGACATCTGTGCCTTAACCCACAGTTTCTACTCTCCCTCTCTGGCTTCTTTGGTCTCCCTTTCTTCCTTTCTCAGTTATAGGCTGTCCAAATCAACCCTCTCAGGTACCCACTTTCAACCTACTAGCAGCCCTTAGTCCTCCTGCTATTCACTCCTGCTCCACCATGGGACCCTCTTTACCTCTCCCTACCTAGCCTAACCTGGCTACAGTTCTCCCCTGTGAGAAGTCGCCCAGGTGGATGGCTTAGTCAGGGTACATGTTCCCTTCTCACTAAGAAAACTCTCTCAGACAGAAAAATACTAGTGTTTTTATCCCATCAATCCCTCTACCTTCATTAAAGAGTCCCAGTATATTACCCAATCTTACAAGCTCACCTTCTCTGATGTTTACATGATTCTCATCAACAACCTTCTCCCCAAGGAGCACAGGCAAGTCTGGAACCAGACTAGGATACATGCAGATGAAATCCTCCAAACTAACACTGACCACCCAGTTGGGGCTGAGTTGGTCCCCAATCAGGATCCCGAGTGGAACTACAAACCCGGGGTGGGAGTGGGGGTGGCATTTTAGCTAGAGACCAATTTATAACTTTTCTCCTGGCCATTCTCGATAAACTGCCCTAAAAGCACTAAATTAGGTAAAAAAATCTAAGAGTCATCCAGGACAAAAATGAAAACTCTTCTTAATTCCGCCTTACAAGGCCTTCCTACAATAATACCAATCTGGATCCTGAGACTGTAGATAAGAAACAACTCCTTATGACCTACTTCTTCTCCCAGGGCAGCAGCTTTACCAAAACCCACCACTTAGGTGTATCTCTAGAGGTATTCCCTTTACCCACTCCTTCCTAGTGGTACCAACCTGTCCCAACCCCTTGCTGGGAAGGGACCTCCTAGCTAAAGTGGGGGCTTTTATTTCCTTTGCTCCAGTCATCTGCTTGACACCAGGCTGTCCTGCTGTTTCCCTCTTCCTTCTCCTCCCAACTACACAATCCAACACACCACTCCCTTTGCCAGCCTCCCAGGTGGATCCCCAAGTATGGGACACCCAAAACCTCTCTATAACCAAACATCATTCCCTTTTTGCCATCCAATGGCAAAACCCTACCAATTACATTACCCAGACTCAATACCACTCTCCCCCCAAAGTCTCAGGGGACTTAAGCCCCTTATTTCAGACCTCTTAAAAAAAGGCCTTTTGTACTCCATGTCTATTTAACAGCCACAAAATGCAGTTTTGTTTTGTTTTGGAACCTACTACTTGGTTCAGGATTTCTGACATCAACTCAGCAGTGGTTCCCTTCACCCCATAGTACCTAATTTCTCCACCATCCTCTCAGGGACCTCTCATTTTTTCTGTCTTTTGCCTCAAGGATGTCTTATTTTCCTTTCCCCTTTATCCTGAGTAACAAACTATCTTTGTCTTTGCTTGGACTGACCCAGACACCCAAATTTATATCCACCTTACTTGGATTACCCTACTCCAGGTGTTCCAGGGCAGCCCACATCTACCCAGCCAGGCTTTGGCCTCTGACTTCCTCTCTTTGTATCTTCCTAAATCCAAATTTATACAGTATGTAGATGATCTTTTCCTCTGTAGTCCAGCCTTACGAATTAACTAGCCAGATACCTCTACTCTACTAAACTTTGTTTATGGCCAGGGATACAGTCTTATCCTCTAAGGCCCAGCTGTCTACCCCTCAGGTTACTTATCTGAGGCTAGCTATTATTCCAACTCACAAAGCCATTACCGGAGACAGAAAACACATAATTCATTCACGTCACACTCACAGTCCCAACCACCAAGGATGAAATTCTGCCCTTCCCAGGGATGAATGATTTCCTATACTCTTGAGTACCTTTTCTCCCTTCTTGCTTACCCTCTATATGAGACAGTCCTTGGCACCTCACACAAACCCTCCTTGCACCAATAACCAAACCTTTTTATAAGTACCAACAGACCCTCCTCCAGGTCCCAACCCTATACCTTTCAGACTTAAATCATCCCTTCTCTCTCTATGTTACAGAAAATGAGGGATATGCCCTTGGGGTCCTTCTAACATACAATGGTCTCCAAACACTACCCCCTTCCTGAGAGCCCGCCTCTCAACATTTCAAATCTCCTTCCCGATCAATCCTGCTATATTCCCCATCTCACTCTTGCTTCAAAACCCTTCAAGAAATACTACCTCATCCCACACACGTACACAGGTAGCCCTACTTTAGGCCACCTATACTTGGTTCACAGATGGCAGTTCCTTCCTACATGAGGAGATCTGAAAGGCAGGATGTTTCAGATACCAAGGAGATCAAGGTACAGA
Source organism: Cricetulus griseus (assembly GCF_003668045.3). Classification (NCBI taxonomy): domain Eukaryota; kingdom Metazoa; phylum Chordata; class Mammalia; order Rodentia; family Cricetidae; genus Cricetulus; species Cricetulus griseus. Next base: position 134,150,600 of record NC_048600.1, read on the forward strand.
CCCTTCCAGCCAGAATTAATAAGCCAATGAGCTGAACTAATAGTTCTTACCCATGCCTTTCAATTAGCAAAGGGACAATCCCTAAACCTTTATACAGACTACAAATATGCCTTCCATATTTTCCTGTCACATGCAGCCACGTGGGGGGGAACGTGGACTACATTGAGCCCACCTCTCTGTCCTCATGGCCATTCCATCTCTTGTATGAGACCTTAACATCCACATATCAGCTACTAAGTAACACTGCCTGGCTACTTTGGAGAATATCAGCTGTGTGTCCCTCCTGGGACAAACTGACCACCACCATTTGTGGCCTTGCCCATTGGCTTAAATCCCTTCCCGACCTTTGACTAGCATTCCAAACTTTCTAGGCCTTTAAAGGCCTACAAAAGGCTGGAATGTTAGGAAACTCCCTGGCGTAGCAGACAAATGACTACCTATAATGCCTAATGGTGTACTAGGAAAGGTTCCTGTTGGAGCCAAATAGACCCAAAACTATCAATAGGTAGATTCATTAGCTAAAGTAGTTCTACAATACGATAGGGCACTTGATCTGCTCCATTCAGAACAAGAAGGTTATTATATAGCTTTAAGAAAAAAAAGTCTTATTCTATCCAAACCACTTAGAAACCATTAGAGATGACAAAACTGTGCGTCACCACTAGAACAGTGGTGACAACTTCTGCTATCAGTTTTCCTCTCAGCTCATCCAAGATCCCCTCCAGGGTCAAATAGACTTGCCGGCCACTGTGGTACTACAGAACTGGCAAGGATTAGATCTACTAATAGCAGAGAAGGGTAGCCTTTGCCTCTTCCTCAGGGAGGAATCTTGCTTCAGTGTCAACCAGTTGGGTATAGTAAAAGACAAGATCCAACAACTCCTGTCAGATCTCCAAAAAACATGAGGAACAGCTTGATGTCTCTGGAACTTGGTACTTTTTTTTCTTTGAGCCAATGTTTCTTTGTGTAGCCCTGGCTGTCCTGGAACTTGCTTTGTAGACCAGGCTGGCTTTGAATTCAGATCAACCTGCCTCTGCCTCCTGAGTGCTGGAATGAAAAGCATATGCTACCATCATTGGCTTGATACTACCTTTCTTAAACCCCCTTTCCTCCTGTTTTTAATCCTACTAGTTGTACCCTGCCTTATAAGCTTCTCGTCTGAATTTCCTTAACAATGGATCCAAAAGATTTCTAGCCAAACTTAATCAGTTGCTATTAGAGGATTACCAGCCCCTAGCCCAGAGGCCTGCAAGGACTTCAACATCCCCATTCAACAGGAAGTAGTCCTGTTGATATAATGTTGATGATAATGCCCCCCTTCCCCAACCCCTGATTGTTTCTCAGTAGATAAAAGGAGAGCCCACCCCTGAGAACCTCCAACTGCCAGACCCTGCTCCCCCCACCCCAGAATACTCTAAGGGCCATTCCTTGCTTCTAGGCTGCCAGGATACCTTTCCTCTTAGAGTTGTAACACTTACACACTGTATATAAATATGTGTGGTTTTATTCTTCCTACTAATGTGGTTTCATCGTTTTTCCCTCTACACAGCTTGTGCTACCCTCCCAGGGTCAGGTTGTGTGTGTGTGTATGTGGGTTGCCTGCAACTATCAGCCCTACAGGGAGTATACCCAACACTGGCTGTTCCACGTGATTCAAAGACCAGTTGTGAGCACAGCCAGGGTAAGGAGGTCCTCCCACGGGGTAGAAAAAGAGGAACACCTATGGATAAGCCAATCTGGTAAAGGGTGAGGGGACTGTAAAATAGGAGAATGGGGGGAGGGAGTCCAGGGTCCATAGCATCTTGAGCTCAGCTGTCTTTCTCGAGGCTGAACTGACAGCCATATTCCACCATTATGGCCTAAAAGAGAGTTCCTCCGTGTTTCCTCACTTCTAAAAATTTAAACAAAGCACAGTGTCCCTTCCGCAAAGATGGGGAGGGTAAGGTAAAAGCTAGAGCTAGAGCCTGGACATGGTGTTTGGAGCCTAAAACCCATGTTGTAGCAAGGGCTGTCTGAACCTGCTGTGTGGGTCAAAGATTTCCCAAATCCCATCCCAGTGGGGCTGATGCTGAGGAATAGGATGCTTACTCACAATTTTGCAATCTTGGAAGGACCCCATCAACCACTCTTGCAGTCGGAAAACCACTGGGGTTCCTCTTTTTTTTTTTTTTTTGAGACAGGGTTTCTCTGTGTAACAGCTCTGGCTGTCCTTAAACTCATAGCGATCCGCTTGCCTCTGCCTCCAGAGTGTTGGGATTAAAGGTGTGTGCCACCATTGTCTAGTCCCTGGGATTCCTTAGTTTTCTCCACCTGGCAAGATACAGATGGCACAGAAGGTATGTAAGGCTCAGTATTACCCCTGCCAATGTGATGGTATTAGGTCACCCTGTGTCCTATCACCCCTTCTTTACATAACATCTACCTACCCAGCCCTCACCTCTGAGGTCTCTGTCCAGCTATTTACAAGCCCCGTTGGACACTGTATAGTGGGCTGGGGTGAAGGATACTGAATCTGACAAGCTATATATTTGGGGCATTGGATGCTCCCTGCCTGGGGACAAGGCAGCACACACAGGTAACATATTGCTATGTTAGAGATAGAAGACCTGATCCAACTAATATCCCCTGAGCTTGGCTATACCTTTGCCTCCTGACTCAGGGTGGAACCATCTGTCCAGTGGAACCATCAGGAGAGGTGGACTCCAGGTTCTTGCCTTTGTCTCAGATGTGGCCAGCCTGGGGACCTGCCCTGGAATAGCACTTTCATGCCTCTCATTGCTCCAGGGCTTAAAGTCTGGCTTCAGACCCTCTGGGTTGGGACAGCTTCTAGCTACACACTCAGAGTCTATCATTTCTCCAAAGACAAGACTAGAAGGGTTGATAATATGGGTAGATATAGGACCCACTGACAAACTCTTATTGATCATAGTTTACAGCCATCCCCGCCAGCTGGACTGAGTCACTGAGATGCAAGTTGTTGTCTTTTGGGGAGGGCCAGCCCTGGGTCTCTCACTGAAGACCTCAGCTATGAACTAGAGGAGAGACACCAAATCCAAGCCAGCTGGGAAATTACTGAGTGGTGATCACACTGTTCTCTTTCCCCCTGTTCCTACATACAGACAGCTTCCCACCTTTGATTCAGTCAGGGCTGTGCCCACATATGCATAGTTCAGCCTTCCCAACATGACAGATCAATAGGGTCTATCTCCCAGTCTATGGGCACTGCAGCATTGGTGGGACTGGAGTTCTAGTTTAGCAGAGGCTGATTAGGCCTTATGCAGGATAGCATCAGGCACAGGTACACAATCTCCCATCCCTTAACTGGTTACAGAACCTGTTAGGGTCTGGAGGTGCTTTCCTATCTAAGAAAGTAGATACCACTAACATGGTGGAGTGAGTCTTTTTCTCAGCTATGAAATTTCAGGAAAGTAAGGGCATCTGCTGGGTGCTAACTTCCTGTTGTTATCTGGAATTATCTTGCTATTCTATAGGGTGATCACAGGTAGATCAGGCATAAGTGCATTCTGGGATTCAGTTGCAGATTGAGTACCTGCCAGGTTCCGGGTAACACCCACCCAAGATAGCTCTCAACCAGGCACCAGGCTCTCATGCCAGTGGTGTACTCTAGGTGGGATGCTACTGCCCTGTGGCCTCCCTAGCTGTTTGGGGGACTAGGCTTGGTGAGGAGCAGATGGATGCTTCTCAGCAGCTCAGGGTCCAAAGGCATCAAAGGTACACTAGTGTGAACCCCATTACACTTAGGGCTGGTGTCTGTGCACAGCTTCCTGGTTATGTCACAGTCTTTTGTGTCTATGGTCCATCTACTTGTAGACAGAGCTGAAAGGTCTGTGACTTCTGTGACAACTATATAATTTGGGGGATGTTTATGTGAACACAAGGTATATACACAGCCTTCTCCTTGGGAAAGTGGACAGACTGGCTACTACAATTTTTTAATGTTTCAGGCACACACAGAAATTTAGGTGGTGGCTGTGTGGAGACACTGCTCTTTCCTTAGGCATCAGGAAGTAGATTTTCTTTGGCCATTTTTGTCATGAGAATCAGAAGGTTAGTCCTTCTAGCTGATGTCCTAAGTGACTACAGACCAATGTGTATGGGCCACTCAGCCACACCCTAGGTTATGGTCACTGTCATATGGTGGCCCCACCACATTCCACCCTATTCTCTGAGTTTGCTTTTCATACTTTTGCTCAATGCTCTCAGCTACTATAGCACCAGGTGCCAACACAAGTATCCCTTGCCCTTCAGTTCTTACCCTGGTGCTCAGCTTTTCTACACATTCTCCTGACCTAGGCAGAATTATCTGACTCCCAGCTTCACAGGCAACTGCTGATATACATCAGCTGTTTCAGATCAGAAATCATGATATGCAGCCTATCTAGGCTAGACACATAGCTAGCTGGCTTGGTACTCTTTTTTTTTAACCCTGGTTTTTTGTAGCCTGTGTAGCCCTGTGTACCCCTGTCTGTCCTGGAGCTCACTCTGTAGACCAGGCTGGCTTTGAACTCGGAGATACACATGCCTCTGCCTCTGCCTCCTGAGTGCTAGGATTAAAATGCCACCACTGCACAGCGATGGCTTGGTATTATATCATTGGTTTCTTTGTTCAGGCCTTTATGGTTATTTGACTAACAACTAGGGTCCACTTGCAGTGTCAAGCTGTCATTTCCATGTATGAATCTTGATGTAGCTGAACCTCTCCTAAGGCCATCCCTTCTCTTTTGAGAGTTGCCACAAGAGTCAATTGCCCACTGGTGGGGTCACTACAGCTTGCTGCCCCTTAGCTGTGCTCTTCCAGTTACCATGGACAACCTTCTGTACTTTTGTGCCCCATATTTACATACCTTAGATTATAAATGGCCAGTCTGCCTGGATTTGAATCTGAGCCCCTTGCTCTATGGACTTGAGGGAGGCCCTTGGCTTCAGCCAAGACAGCTGTGACTCTCTTCCTCCCACTTTTCTCTGACTCACAGACAGCAAACCTGCTAGAAAATTAGGTTAGGAGGAGCTAGGTGAAGGTTGCCGAGTTGAGGCCTCTAGGCTGTTTCATGTCGTAATTACAGGTTACTCACTGCAGTTGCTAAATGTTAAATTACAAGCGTTGGGTCTCTGTGCATCATTTGACCACAATTATGATAATTATGTCCTTGCCAGAGGTCAGCAGAGGGGGATACTAGGGTGACAGATCACTTGGGGGCTGGGGCTGAGCAGTCTAGTGGGATAGGTGTTCTCATATGAACACCAAAAGGCAAACCAGTGCCATGGCTGACTGGCCTCAAAATTTTCAAATGTTGAAAGAAAACAGAATTTTTCTAGGCAATTCTTTAGAGATAGCCATTTTTGGACAACAGAATAGTCATCGATATACAATGGAAACCTCAAGATTAGGCAAAACCCATCACTGTTTCCAGTCTGTTAAGTTGTGTCTGTGGCACAAAGTCCCTGCTATGAGGAAACAGAGACTTCCCACTAATGTGCCTTCCATTAAAGGAGAGATGCCTGAATCTTGTCCCCAAGAGCCTCTGATTACCAGCTCCCAGGCAAAGATGAGATGCTATACACTGACATCGGAAACACTGTCTCACTCTGGGAATCAGAGCTATCCTACTTTGGAATTAACTGAGGTCCAAAATTGGGACCCAACACCATAAACTGTGGAAACCATAATGTGTCATTGGTATCTAAACCACATAGTCTATCAGTCACAAGGGTCTATGTGCATGCTAAAGTTTAAAAAGGTTGAGAGGTATCCAGTCTCACTGAGCTAGACCCCAGCATCTCCTCTCTGTTGCTGGGTCCTATGAAATGTGCTAGCCCACATTTTATGGCAGAAAGTCTCTGGGGCCACACATACATAGCTGATCCTGTACTTGTTCCCTGGTCCTCAGATTTGCGAGGTCACATGCCCTCTCAGTCTCACAGCTGACCACCTATAGATGTTCTATCCAGGAGCACTTGAGATTTATCATAGGTATTTGCACCAAATTCTGTACTAATGCTGTAAGGACCACTGAGGGTCCCCACTGCAGGGCAGGGGGAGATGCTGGAGTACTTTGTGGGTTTAGCCTATAAAATGTTACCTGAGAAGTAGTCCCTTCTCACTTACCATGGAATGACATATGTCAGGCTCTTTCCTTACAGAACTTCCCAAAGGGACCTGGAAAGTCTCAGAGACACTGTCCCAGGCCCCTACAGGTCCATGATCAACACACCAGGAACTAGGCATGGAAGGAGGCAGTGGTTGGTAGGCAATTTAACAGCCTTAGACTACATAATTCTCCTGCCTCTAGGAACTCTGTCTTTTGGGGGCTATCTTCTCTGAAGATGGGTTTGCTGCAGGACAGTGGTCAGAACAGGTGCCAGGAGTCTCTGAGGCTTTTTACAGCACAAAATTCTGCAAGCCAGCATAGTGTAGTTATTCCAGGGGCAGCTCTGAAAACTAGTAAAGGAGAACAGAATGAAGAAATTATTGCTTCCATGATCCTACAGGAGGATCAGGGTCCTGGAAGACAGTGCCAGGCTCCCTGATGTCCTATAGGATTCTTGCAAGAACCCTAGTAGGCAAATACTCACCCTTACCTTTTTTTAAATTTGATTTTTAAAGATTTACATAAAACTGAGCAGAAAATAGAGAAATCTCCAATATCTGCTCCTTCCTTCCACCGTCATTAACATTTTGTCTTAATATATCTGCAATAAACAATGAGCTAGTATTGGTATGTCATAAATTAAAGGCGAAAGTCTACATTCCAGTTTACTCTTGCGTTCCACTGGTTTTGACAAATGCACATGTAAAGGAGTGGCTATAAGGATTCGCCAGACCACTAAATTTAAGTGGAGTCTATTAGTAAATAACTTACATGGAAAGCAATCAGTAACTGCGATCCTGCTCCGAGAAGACAGACCTTGCTCCCTGATGCTCTCTGCAAACAGAAGGGGCTAAGGGGCTTCCGATCCCCAACCCTTCCTCCCCATCTTGTCTTCACCTGTGACCACACCCAAAAGGCGTGGTCAGTGCTACAGGTGTGGCGGCAGATCTATCACTACACACATGAGCTTGTACCATCCCTTGGGATAGAACCAGCTTTGGTCAACCTGAGACACTGGTTAGTGACTGCAGGTCCTTAGCTCTCAATGCACTAGACACCACTCTTACCTGCTTCCATGATGCATGGTCTGAACTGTGACAAGCCATATAGCCTTTCCAAGATGGTTGAGACATGACTGGTTACATGCAAATAGTGTATTCAGCTCTGCAGAGCCCCTGGTAAGAGGAATTGCTATACAGAGAGTGGCTGGAGTTTACAGTGTGCACTTGGCAGGTTCCTTTCCTCACCAGCTTGGTGTTATCACCTGGCTCATGTAATTCTTTACACTGTAACTCTGTAGTGACAGGGGCAAGGCCCATAGTGTAAAGGGCCTTGGAGTTAGTGGAGTAGGCCTCTAAACTCTGAATGCACAAGTGTGTACCTGGAGCTTCAAACTAGGCATTGGATTTCAGGGTGACATCACTTTCTATGCTATGTAGGGTTCCAGTTGTGGGTTTTAGTTGCATAGAAAGACCTGCTCAGTTGTAGGACTGTTCAGCACTTAGTCTTTTTCAGCTCCACAGGATCTTCACCTTTTCTCAGCTCTCTTTAGTGGCCTTGAATCCACAGTTGGTGTTAGCTCTTCCTCTGTCCTGAAGACTTATAAATTTGTCCCTCTCCTGCTCTCAGTATGGTCACCATCCAATAAACTAAACTTCTAGGTCTCTCCTGGTGGATAGGGGCACCCTGCAATACTCCCATTCCCATCGGTCACTTGAAATTCCTCCTGAAATGTATCAAGGCCAATTTCTTCCATCATTTGATATTGTTGGGGGCTTTGGAGCTCAGATGAACAATGCCTGACTCACTGCCTTCTCAATGCCTTTTCTGAATCAAGCTCCAGGCCAAAGAGAGTGTCTCCTCATCTCCCCATTTCAGTCCTCTCGTGTGCCACTCCCTGACAAATGTTAGGATCTGTATATGACTATCCATAGAAGGAAGACACTGATGGAATAACCCTCCTTCATTTCCAGATTGAACTCCCAGATGGTTATTTTGTGTTTCTGTGGGAGGGATGTTTGGAGACCATTTGAGTTGTCAAACCTGGGAGTAGGAGGGGAGATACTATTGATACAAAGAATGGGTGCCAAGACTGAAGGATGCTAAAGTCCCACACAAGATAGATTCCACTGTAAAGAAACATCCAGCCCCAAACTTAGCTTCAAGATTATAAAGGATACACTACACACAGGGACCACAGGTTCCTTGGAATTGTGGCCTGGGAATTGCACACCTGAGGCCTTTCTGTGGGCTGGATGCTCCATAGCCTACCCTCGCAGAAGCTGCCAACTCTTACTAATGGCAGAGTTTCTCCACGAAAGCAAATTTTGAGTTCGGGGAGGGTAAGGGAGGGTGCCAGGAAGTCCACAAAGCCCCTACTTCATTTAAGGCCACTCAGGCTGTTTCAAGGATGGAGGCTAGCTTCTGGCAGGAGCTCGGCTTCAATCGACAAACACTCCAAGTCTCAGGTTTCTTTACCTCATGCAGCCCAGTACAGTTCCCCTAGGCCCCAAACTCTCGCATCTCCATCACCACAGCTTCTGCACTCCAACCCTAGTCCTCCTCCCGGATCTTATTCGGGTCCTTCGCACGCACTCCTGTCTGCAGTGTCTTCGTTTGCCCTACTCCGAGCTACACTTTCCCGTGTTCTGTGCAGCGAGATGCTGACCACTGAGTATCTGCTGCGTGATACCAGGGCGTTCCAGGCCGGAGCTGGCAGGACGCAGATCTCTGAGCTGGCACCGGGCGGAACTGCTGGCCGCGGCCAAAGGCCAGGCAGGGGCGGAGCTCGGACGGGGGCGGAGCGGCTTCATGGTCCCGCCCCCCCCAGCTGAGCCAGACCCGGGTCTTGGAACTTGCCAGCTCAGAGGTTCTAGCAGCAGCCGGCTCGCTTCTCTGGTTGCAGCTTGGGCGGCTCGGGCGGCTCCTGTGGTGGGCGGCCAGGGGCGAGCCGGGATGGGCTGCCGACGCGAGACGTGATCAGCCCGTAAGCGGAACCAGTGGCCAAGTGGTTCAAGAGTCTACTATTTGGGTGCGAGCTCTCGCCGGACGCAGACCGGGCCGGAGCATGCGGGGTGCGGTGTGGGCGGCCCGGAGGCGCGCGGGGCAGCAGTGGCCTCGGTCCCCGGGCCCTGGGCCCGGCCCGCCCCCGCTGCTGCCGCCGCTGCCGCCGCCGCCGCCGCTGCTGCTGCTGCTGCTGCTGCTGCTGCTGCTGCTGGGAGGCGCGAGCGCGCAGTACTCCAGCGACCTGTGCAGCTGGAAGGGGAGGTGAGTGTTGCCGGCGATTCCAGCGTGGACCTTCTGGACCCGGCCCAGCCCTCGGCTGAGAGATGCAGAGCTGGTGGTGGCGGCGGGGTAGGGTCCGCGATGCTGGCCGAGTTCGGTGACCCCCGCCCTAGCCCTGGTTTCAGAACAAAAGAGTTGGCAGTGTCTGGGTCGGTCTCGGAAGACGCCCACTCTCAGCGCGCGTATCTCAGTCCTAAATGAGTTCCCTGAGCTTGACCGGCTCCGGGTTCGGTGCTCCAACGGTTGGGATTTCTGACCCCTAAGGAAGGTTCGGTCTAGTGCACATCGAGAGGGACAGCGGTGGCGCGGAGAGCGCGGAGTCCAAACGCGACCGTATAGCTGCAGCACTAGTCGCGTCTGTGGGGCAATGAGACGGGATCGACACCTGTCCGCGGCCAAACGCAGTAGGATAGAGCCCCGCGCCCGCTCGGTGAAGGTCAAGCCGCCCTTGGCAGCCGGGCGCGGGGTTGCTGTGACTCCCCCCACCCCACCCCGTCCCATCAGCGGTGACAGCCCAGGACTTTTTGTTGTTGTTTTAACTGAAGTGTGACGTGTGGAAAGGAGCGCAAGTCACAAGTGTGCGCGGGCGGGGTGCCTGAGGAGTCATAGCTGCTTAGGACACTGAGGGCGCGTCAGGCACGGCGGCCGGCCCCCTCTCTTTGCAGAGCCAGTTTTATACACTGCAAGTTGCCAGTTCAGCGGTTTGCCTAGCGCGCTGCACAGATGCGGGTCTCCACTGAAAACGTGGACTGGGGCGGCGGTGGGCGTCTGGTGTGGCTCACCCCCTGGGCAGGGAGCCTGCGCAGGCCTGTGAGGTTACACGATCTGGTCTCATGCGGGCAGTGTATGTGGTGGGTGATTTTGGTGAAGAGGGTTTTCTGAGAAGGCTGGATGTTGAATGACGCCCAGGCTCTGTGTAAGCAGGGCATCAATAGTTATACACTTAGAGTGCCTAACTTTCTGAGGAAACCACGGAGACCACAACCAACCCTCATAATGACCCCTGCTGGAGTGCTTGGACTGGAAGATTGAGCGCTGCCTCCTGAATACTCCCGCACCTCCTTTCAGGGAGTTTTAGCTCTCTCTCTAGTAGAAATCCCTTCTGTCCCTCAATAGCAGGGAGTCAGTAGATGAGGGCAGATGGGATCTGGGGGAGGACTGGCTTCGGGAATGCTGGCGCCATCACAGAGCTGGCCATGAGCCTGTGATGCTGAGCTCTTATGGGGCTGCCCTTTTCCCGATGGTAATTAGCTCTCTGCTCACAGACTGCACTGCTGAATCAGTGTACTCTAACCTCGGGTTTTGGGGTGCCTTGTTACAGCAGACCAAAACCAGAAACCAAATTCCTGCCTTTGAATGAGATTTCCAGACACTTGCTTTTCTTCCAGGTTCCTTCCTCCAGCCCAGGGATCTGTGGTGAGGGGTGGCCTTCCCCTAGCTTGAGAGGGATTGAGTAGAGATAAACTAAAAGACACTTTATGTCTGTGGGTCCAATCTCCTTCCATTTAAGTGGAGCCAGATGACCACCACGTGATGCATATGACTGCTTGGATGGCAGCACTCAAACTCATTTCTGGGCATTGTGAGCTGGCTCTCTGCCCCCTTGGATTTCCTCTCTCCCCTGCCCACCTCCAGAGCCAGGCTGTGGGAAGTGTCAAGTAACTGGTCACACTTATGCCTGCCTACCTGGGCCTCCTCCTCCATCAACACAAACTCATTCCTATTCTGGGATCCGCTTGAGCGCACAGCCTGGCGGAAGACAGCGGAAGGCACCCGGTAGATGTGGGTAGGTGGGATTGGGAGAACACATAAAAGTCCCCTGTGTCAGAGCCATTGCCCCTACTTCACAGGCCAGTTTACTACTACCCAGCATGCTGGTGTGCTTGCTTCTCCAGTGTTTATGACTTATTGTTTCAAGCAGTCTAGAACAAATCATTGGATGGAGCAAGTTCAAAAAGTTGGATTCTGGCCTCTGATAGAAAGGGAGTTGCTCTCCATAGCACTGGCCACTCTGTTAAACTCATGTAGGCTCTAGGTGTTTCCGAGTTGGAAAGTTTGAAATCCCTTTCTCTGTCCATGTTTATTAGCCAGTGCCATAAATGTGGACCATGAACTTTTCCGCTGTTACCAGCAGGCGCTTGGCAGGTGTAGTCACACCTGGGCTGTCTTGCAAGGTAGAAAATGAAAGGCAAAACTTAGCAGCAGAGGCTTTAGATTTCACTTGGATCCCAAACCTTTCTAGGGACCCTTATCTTGTCCCAGTATGAGCAGTGTACTTGAAAAAGCCCCGCTCACATCAGCGAGTCCTCATACCAATCTGGAATTTACACTTTGTCTCACAAGGCCACTCTAATATGAGTGTTCATCTGGGGGGTGACCCTTGTTGATTGAAAATAACAAAACAAACAAACATTGTGCTAGTGATATGGCTTAACAGTATAGTGCTTGTCCAGCATGTGCAAGTGTGAAAGACATTGTGCTTTTACTCAGGACACACACACTCATACACACCATTTATTCAGTTTAATCTATGATCAACTCAGCCTTGTCAATTTTATGGTGTAGGCTAGGGTTAGTTCTGTCTGTACTGTAGCTTAATCACAGCAGTGGATTTGCTTTATTTTGCGTAGCTGGTATATCATGTACATGTCATGAGGATGGTGAAGTCCTGTTGATCAGTGGTCATTTAGGATGCGATTGCATTTATGGTACTGGGTATTGGAAATGGGGATTTAGGGTACTAGGTTTCCAGTGGGAACCTGCATGTCTGGTCATGACATCTTTAAAGGTCTCTGTCCGGTCATAGGCTGAGGGTCCCTTTACTTTAGTTCCTACTTCTCTAAACACAGATTATGCATATTGCACTAGTTTTGGTGTGAAATCTCTCTTGTTGATCTGAGTTTTTTTCTTTCTTTTGTTTTTGGTTTTTTTTGTTTGTTTGTTTGTTTTTATTTTTCAAGACGGGGTTTCTCTGTGTAGCTTTGGAGCCTATCCTGGCACTCGCTCTGGAGACCAGGCTGGCCTCAAACTCACAGAGATCCACCTGCCTCTGCCTCCCAAGTGCTGGGATTAAAGGTGTGCGCCAGCACCGCCCAGCTTGACCTCAATATATTAAGAGAGTATAAGGGATATATGTGTCCTGGGATGGATACATAATCCTTCCCTTAGCTAGTTAGGCCTCAGTAGAGGTGAGCTAACAGATTCCTTGTTTCCGTGGGTACCCTGCATTCATATTGTTCTTTCTAATTAAGTGGAATGCAATAGCCACCACATAATGCATGTGACTGATGGGATGGTAGCCCCAAACCTGGGCATTGTGGGCTGGCCTTTGTCCCCTTGGGTCGTGTCCCGTCCCGTCCGTGTGTCGTCCCCCCCATGTTGTGGATGGAGAATAGTCTTCCCCTTTATCTACCTCTGCTGCACTGAGGTTCAGTGGTCTGAGGCCCACAGATCCTCTGTGGTGAGGCCTCCACCCTCTTGAGCCTCAGGAAGCAAAACCTCATGCTGGCTGCTTTGTATGGAAGAGAGTTGAGGTTTATGACTGTCCTGGTGCAAATATCAGCTGTTCCTTGATGCTGGAGACAGGAGAGAAAACAACAACAACAACAAAAAAAAACACAACAATTAGATTTTAGCCATGTGTATCAGCTACTTGACATTTAATCTAATTTTCACATAGGCCCAGTAGGCCTATAATTAGGCCTATTCCTACATAGGTGTCAGATGGCTTGTGTGAGTTTTATTGACTGTAATTTCTAAGTTTGTACTACATGTGTGTCTTGGGTAGTGCTGGCTATTGTCTGGCCCAGGGCTTTGTAGGGGGTGGGAAGCAGGTCAGGAGGGGTTCACCCGCAATGCTTATCTCTGATGTGGTCTGCGGGGTGACTTGCAGTTCTAGACTACTTCAGTCCTTGTATACAAAATGAGGTTTTGGGGGCCGGAAGCATGAGTCACTAGCAGTAAAGGTATGCCATGTGTTAAACATTTTCTCTCTTGAAGGAAGGGTTTCTGGTAACTCACTTGGGCTAGTTTCTGGATATAACCTTTTTTATTTTGCATAAAAATCCTAAGAATGTGGGTGAACCTGTCTGAGATCTGATCAGAACCAAATTCATGTAATAGAACTCTTAGCTGAAGTCACTGGTTTCTGTCCAAGACCACTTGTGGTTATGACATAACCTTAGCAACAGGCTGACTTTTGCTTTTTAGTTTGAGCAGGAGAAACTACTGCATTTTCAGCAGCTTCAAGTTTTTGAAAACAATACTGCCTCCCAGGAGTTTGCATACTACATGCCTCCTTTCATTTGGCATTTGTGGGGCCAAATTATTACTTTTGGAAGCTTATTATTTTAGGAATCCCATCCAAAGGTCTTCTTGTCCCTAGACTTCTCCCCACCCCTGCCCAAGGGATGTTTCCTTTTCCCTTATAATGAATCTTGCTTTAATGGCCCTTGGGTTTATTTTTTAAAAAAATATGATTGGTGATATAAAACTTAAGGTTTGGAAATGAATGAAAAAATGGTCAGATCAGTGGCTTAAGGAAAATAAAAATTTCTTATTCCCTGTGGCTAAGCACTGCACTGGAAGTTGCTCCCTGGAATATTTTATTGCATATGTAGTATAGTACATCCATGGCATCTTTACACAAAAGTTTTTTCCTTCTCTTTCACTCCCTTGAGTGGTCCAAAACCTTGGCTGGTATAGTGGTCCTGCTGGGCTGCTTTGCTCCATGCCTTGGACTACCCAGAACATTCTTGTTGTCACTTCCTGGTGCCATTTCCTTGGCTAAGGAACCTACTGAGACGCTGGTGCCCTGAGGTGCAGCATGAGGAGTATCTAGGGTCTGGGAGCCAGCATGGCCTGTACCATCAGAGCTTTTGTCTGGCTCAGACTGACTCTTGGGGTAGGTCCACTGGAAGCTAAGAGTGGTGGGTACCTGAACATGTGTCAGGTGAGTGTGAATGACTCCTGAGTGAGGCTATGTGTGGGGTGAATGCATATGGGGATCTTTGCTCTGAGGTCCTGCCTGACTATGTCCCCTCTTCCCACAGCGGGCTGACCCGAGAGGCACACAGCAAGGAGGTGGAGCAGGTGTACCTACGCTGCTCAGCAGGCTCTGTGGAGTGGATGTACCCAACCGGGGCCCTCATTGTAAACCTGCGGCCCAACACCTTCTCACCTACCAGGAACTTCACTGTGTGCATCAAGCCTTTCAGGGACTCCTCTGGGGCCAATATTTATTTGGAAAAAACTGGAGAACTGAGATTGTTGGTACGGGACCTCGGTGGTGAGCCTGGCCAGGTGCAGTGCTTCAGCCTAGAGCGGGGTGGTCTGTTTGTAGAGGCAACACCCCAACAGGACATCAGCAGGAGGACCACAGGCTTCCAGTATGAGCTGATGAGTGGGCAGAGGGGACTGGACCTGCATGTGCTGTCTGGTGAGTACCCTGTGAAGGGCTATCATGGGCTAGCTAACCGTTAGTCCTGCTGCTTCTTCTCAGTAATACTGGAAGTTCATTCAAATAGTACTCGGGTTTTCTCTTCCTCTCCCTTGTTCACCTCTATGAAACATTCCTGTGTCTGTGGCTTCAGTGTGGTATGCTTATCCCGAGAGCCCTTTGTCCTACTGAGGGACTGCAAGGTAAGAGAGTATTGGGTCTTAAAGCTAATGCAGCCTTTTCAATAAAGACCTCCTTTAAGAAGACTTCTGACTGTGGTGTGCCTTTATGCCCCTGGAGTTTCTGACTTGGGGAAGTGAGATGAGGGAGGCTGTGTTCCCCGAGAGTGGCTGATGGTCTGATCCCTAAAGGACTCTTTATAACTCATTCGAGATGGGGCTTCTACCATTCCATCTGTCCCACAAACTGACTTGGGTTTGTAGTGTCTACCATAACCTTGAGATAGTTTTGGGTGAGGAGCAGAACAACATAAAGCTGTGATATTCCAAGGCTTTTGTGAATGAATATTAGTCAGGATTAAGAAAACCACATAGGTCTCCAGAGAGAGCACAGCTGACCCAGCTTCATCTCCGCAAGATAGAGCCAAGAACCTGATGGAGAGGCTTCTGCATGGAGATTCTGGCAAGTACCTAGGGTCTGAGATTGAGAGAGTTGTGTAGCCAGGTGCCTGCTTAGGGATTGAAGTAGGTAGGCCTGGGAGGAGTTCCCAGGGGACAGAATAGCAGCCTCAGGAACCAATGCATGGTCAGATTTGAATAGTGATTGATAATGAAGCTCTGGTACACATTTCTCCAAGACCAGGTGAATGCCAGATGAGGTGACATGTGTGCCTGATAACTGAAGCTGTGGACTTGGCTTTGTTTTTGTTTGTTTTGTTTTGACACAAGCAGATATTGTGTGTGTGTGTGTGTGTGTGTGTGTGTGTGTCAGAGAGAGAGAGAGAGAGAGAGAGAGAGAGAGAGAGAGAGAGAGAGAGAGAAGGCAAATTGCATTCAGGATTGTGTAGCTTTGTGAGTGGACAGTAGAGAGATGTCAGCATCAGGACCCTACATAAGGGGAAGGCAGGTCTCACATGCTGTACTGTGGTCCAACAGGGTCTTATTTCTTTAGTCATAAACAAGGATGACTGATTTATATCCCAAGAGCTGCCCTGTCTCCTCTCTGTCCCTTGCTGACTGCTGTTTCTGTGTCCATACTTCCAGGCTAAAGGAGGGAGACCTGAGGGGATCAATTGAGTGGCCTCAGGTTCTCCTGGGGTTTCAGGAAGACAGTAACCTTAGCATAGGTATTTATCTGTAATCCTGTATTCAGTATTCTGTGCACCTCTCAAGCCACGGGATCTCACATAAGGCAGGGTACCAGGTCAAATGTCATGCTATCTCTGTGTCTAGGACTTTGCTGTGTTTGAGACTCAGGGTCCCCTCACTATCCTAAAACATACACCTGCTTGGTCCTGGATGTCTGCAATCAAACTTACAGTGACTTTTTACACCTTGCTAGTTCAGTCACTACACAGTGACTATCAAAACTCAGGACAGGGACTAAGACTGAGGTGGCTATGAGCTCTGGCCCAACCCTAGCATTGCTGAAAACAGTCATAGACATCTGTATTACTCAGAGCTGGGTGCCCCCTTCCTAGGGAGCACCAGTTAACTCAGGGTTGAGATGGTCTCAGCCTGGAGATTTAGCTTTCTTGGAGAATGAGGATTATGAACTGTTAGTGCCTGAGGAATGGGTGTATAATATGAAATGTTAGTGCTGGCCATTGCTCTGCTCAGATTGGGCCAGCTCCCAAGGTCTCTGTGGCCAGTGGCAGGCTTTTCCTTTTCTACTCTGGCCTTGTCCAGTTCCAGAAATAAGATATAAACCAGAGTTAAGGCAGTATCATCCAGAGAAGGAAGAGTCCACCTGACCTAGATGGTTGTGCCAGAGACAGACAAGCTCTTAGATGAATCAATTCTCCTTTGTGCTGACTCAAGAGAACACTGGTGCCATGAGTTGGAACCCAGACAAGAGTGCATGAGAGAACGTGTGAGTATGAATCTGCACATGTGCATGTGAGCCTTGCTCCCAACCCAGAAAGGAGGGAACCTGCCACTGCTCTAGGAGAGTTCCATCAGAGTGTTTGCAGTATTAGCTTAATGTCCACTAGGATTCTGTATTTCACTTGTGAGCTGCATCAAAATGGAAGAGACCAGAGCAGTGGGATATGGTATTGTTCCAGGGGCATAGATAGGTCATATGAGAGGTGACCCCAGCATCTGTGATGCTGGATTTGGCTGCTTGCCCTGCATCTGTTGCCCCTGTGGCCTTGCTCAGGATATCTGGGCATTGGCACTACCTCTGACCCTTAGGGAAATCTGGCAGAATTCTAAAGGCTATACATCTGACTACAGATAAAACTCCAACTGGAGGCTGACCTCCCTTGGCTCAGCTATGTGGGAGAAATGACTGTGGTGTGATCAGCAAGGGAGAGGATCTGTCTGGTTCAGGAAACAGGTACAGCTTGGGTAGGTTCTGGTTCCATTCCATCCTGGTGGGCTCATGACTTTTACCATTGCTGTGGAACTGTAGGAGAGGCCAAATGAGGGGGTTGGTGGCAGTAGTGGCATTTCAGACACATAGCTGAAGAGGTGGACACTTTTCATTCCCATCACTGTTACTGGCCCATAGAGGTCGAGCTCACAGGGTGTATGTAGCTTGTGACTTCTCAGTGTGTCTGCTTGTTCTTTCTAGATCCTAATCTGCTTGTGGCTACTAGGCTTGAGAAGCTACTTGGAGTCCCGCTGCCCAGGTCCCTTTGGTAGACTCAGAGTTTGGGCATTGCCCTGATGGTGTGAGGGTTGATGACCATGTCTTTTTTGTTTGTTTGTTTTGTTGAGACAGGGTCTCCCTATTATGTAGCTTTGGCTGTCCTGGAACTCACTATGTAGACCAGGTTGGACTTGAACTCACAGAGATCCACCTGCCTCTGCTTGTGGAGTGCTGGGATTAAAGATGTGTGCCACCGTGCCCAGCAGTGGCCATGTCTTAAAGTGGGAAGAAGCATTGTGTACTGGAAGTTAGAGAACAAAGGGCATGATATTTGGAGCTATGCATCCTCTGGTCTGTTCCTGCCTTGGTGGTTTCTCAGGCCACAATAATTATCTTGTAATTATTTTTTGTCATAACCCTCTCCCAGCCTTGGGTAAAGGAGGGTGTTGTCTCCACTGACTTCCTTGCTAGGATGAAGGGTTCAGAGAATCCCTTGGGTCATCATCCTTCTGGTGGAACCTGGTATTGGTGATCATTGAGGAAGTCTAGGCCTCAGCTCCTAGTCTTGCTTCTTTGTTCCTGTTAAATCAGTGTACCTACCATCTGTCACAGAGTGTACTAGGGATCTTAAAGGGCTCTGGTGTATAAGATTTTCTCTTTGGAACTGTATGTGTCATCCTGGCTATCCTCATTAGGCAGTATTGTCTACACACCAGTTGGTCTGGCTTACAAGGTCTGCAGACCTTCCTAGCATCCAGCAATTCTTGCCTGTATTTGCTTTTCCTCCCTTTAGGCAACTGTGCCCAGAGTGAGCCCTCACCTGACTCTTCAGGTGTCCTCAGGAGGCTCCCTTAGATTCTGTTTTCTTTATCCTCATTTGATTTCTTTTATGCATTTTCCTGCCTGGTTTCCAAAGTGGCTCCCAGGAAATGTGATGCCAGCATCTGCATTGGTATGAACTTGACTGTTTAATAATTCTTCCTAGATTGAGGTCCTTATCATCACATTGAGTTCTGCAAAAGTGAAGCTCAGAATTAAAATGGGGATGCCTCGGGTGGGCTGCTAGCTCATGGCACCGACTCACTGAGGCTTGTACAGATCTGTAGGCTGACTAGCCTGACAAAGGAGCATATCCAGCAGGTAACTGTGAGCCAGAGAAAGCACAACTGAAGGGGATGGTCTCCCCATATTCTGTGCTTATATTACCTGAGGTCTCAGCACACATGATTCACAGAGAGGGCAAAACTCATGGACATGTTTTAGGCTACATCTCCAGGCCTGGGATCCCTGCCCCTGGGCTCCTCTCCATTGTAAATTGGTGCCCCGTTCAACTTAGGTAACTCTCAACTCTGGGGTGCTTTAGGGTAACTTCTGGGGACTCTTGTCTCCAACTCTCAACACTGTGGCCTGACCCTCAACCCTTTCCCTGGCCTCTGCTGCCCTCCATCCTGAAGGGATCCTCAGATGGGCTATGGTCACCAGGGTCAATACCTGCCTGTAGGCACTGTTGGCACAGGTGCTAACCAGCCCAGAGACTTCTACTAGCAAGACCCCACCCCCTTTCTGGGGTAGGACCAAAGTACTGTGCTCTGAATCTAATATTGCTTAGAATGTTAGGCTCTGAGATCTCCTATACTGCAGGAGTACTCCTGTGCTCAGGCCCTGTCTATGTTCTGGATCAGACCAACCCAAGTCTGCCCACAGTCAGTATGAGCCACTAGTTCCTAGTCAGTGTGAGGATGAACAGTATGCTACAGAAGCCACACACCTCGGCAGCTTCAGAGTTGATCAGGTGACTCCCAGTGCTGGGGGCTGTGATGACCCAAGCAAATATCACAGGAAGGAAAGAAGTGTCAGGCCCACCAGGATTGAAAGGGAACATCCAGGGGACCAGGAAACTGCAGCTTCCAGGAGTCTGGCTGCATCCAGGTCTTGCTAGTAGAAGTCTCTGGGCTGTAAAGCTGACATGGGGGTGGGAGTGCTTAATTTTCTGATGGGCTCTGCTGATGCCAACAGGTTGTACTTGTTCTGCAGCTTCTCCCTTTTCTGATAACTAAATAGAAGCAAAGTGCTGGCAGGTGAGTGGGTGGGTGAGTCAGCAGTGCTGAGGCTGGGAGGCTGGGAGGCACCCCACCCCCTTTCTGGGGTAGGACCAAAGGATAGGGCCCCAGACACACCCAGCCCAAGGGTCCACTGAGAACTGTGCTTGACTGGGACACTGTAAACCCTAAGGCTTTGTCTGAAGCTTACTCTTTCAGGACCTCATAAAGTTTCTCTGAACTTCTGTTGGCCTGGAAACACTTGGCCTGCTTGCCCTTCGCCCACATGAATGTTGTCTTGGTTCCCCTGGGGCCGAGTCACCAGCACTCTGGGTCAGGCTGTGTGGCCTCCAGGCATGTGGGTAGCATGAGTTTCTTTAGAACCAAGCTACCTCCCCTCCCCCCCCCAAAAAAAAAAACAAGGGCTGCCCCAAAGCCTTTGCAAGGGAATGGCCCTAGGGAAATTTATCTACTGAGATTTTATACCTCAGGGTTTCTGTTTATTTGGAGAACTTGGCCCCAATCAGGAAACTGAGGACAAAGCCTTGAGACATATTCACAGCAAATAACAAACTTCCATCTTCTTGAATCCACTTGAGTGGTCTGTGGAA
Organism: Cricetulus griseus; assembly: GCF_003668045.3. Taxonomy (NCBI): domain Eukaryota; kingdom Metazoa; phylum Chordata; class Mammalia; order Rodentia; family Cricetidae; genus Cricetulus; species Cricetulus griseus. The sequence goes on from NC_048600.1 coordinate 134,170,857, forward strand.
AAGCTGCTGAGCCAGTTTCTGTTCCACACCAGGGAAGTGCGACAAAGGGCAGGAGAGGGCTATCTTTAGAGATAAGGGGATGACCAGTGGGGTAGCTCAGGCTAAGAGTCCTGTAAGTGGGACTCAATTCAATGGCTTTTACAGTATATAACTAGAGAGGCCTAGTGTAGGGGCTAAACAAATGGTCACAGCCCAAGACCCCATACCCACAAGAGACAGATTCCCCCACTTACTCCCACTCACCCTTACTTCAGTTAACACTCTCTTTGCAGACTTTGTAGCCTTGGTTCTTGTAGGAAATGCCAGGGGCAGATGGGCTGAGTGAGATTCTCCATTGGGGCTATGATCGGGAAGTAGACATCATGCTGCAGTGAGATGCCCCTGTCGTTTTATGGTGTAGACCCTGGGGCGGGTGCTTTGGTAGGTGGTATAGACACATGGTTTCAGTTCAGCTTGGGGATGTTTTGCACTGTGGCAGGCATGTGATAACAGTTTTGTTTTCGTATGAGTAGAGTTGTTGCTTATTTGGAATTACACTAACAAGGTAAACAGGAGTGGCATGGAACTCCTTTGTCTGGGCTCATGTTCTTGTGGCTACAGCATGAGCTAGGAAGGCCAAGTGGTCTGGCTTGACAGAAGTTGGTCTGCCTCCTGCTTTGCTTTTCACCTCCATGGTAGAGTTGGAGTTGGCCAGAGGTCTCACCTTGACTTTGTGTGGTTCTAACATATGTCCTCAAATGTAGGGTAGGGAGGCAGGACTTTATATTCTGCAGTGTCAGGGCTGGGGAGGGTCTGTGACTAACCAGCATTGTCTGAGCTGTATCATCCACCCTGTTCTTTTCCTCCCCAGCCCCATGTCGACCTTGCAGTGATACTGAGGTCCTCCTTGCCATCTGCACCAGTGACTTTGGTAAGTTTGTCCTGTGTTTGTCTTTGCAGGGTCTGAGGGCTTTTCCAAGTCAGTATTGATTTCTTTTATGTGTGTGTATTGGGGGATGTAGGGGGCTGAAGCTGCTTAACCTGGCTTCACCATGGAATCACAGGGTACAATGCACTGTGTGCACTAAGGTAAGTCTGCACACCATACATGCAGGCAGAGTTGGGGTTTGCGTTCTAGGTGTGTCATATGCATGTGAAGATGAGGTCAACAGGGTGGGCCCTAAATCAGTGTCAGTGTGTTCTCACTGTGCACAGCAGCTCCCAACCTCCTGGGGACTCTGGAAGTCTTTAAGTTCCCAGTAACTTTTCAGAAGTTCTCTGGGAAAATGGTTCAGAGGGCAGCCTGGTGTGTTGCTGCACCAGCCCCAGCTCAGAGCTCTGCCCATTCTTCATCCAGATGGTTGGGATTTTGGAAGCCTTTTTGGAGTCAGGGATGTTTGCACAGTGCTCTTCTTGGTCATAGACCAGGGGCAGTCCTTGCTGAACTGCAGCCATAAGAGAGAGTTGCTACATTAAGCTGGGGCCCAGCTGGCCCTACTCAAACCCTCATCCAAAAGCCGAGAACTATCACTTGGTAGGATCTTGACTCCTTGTTGCTCTGCTTTCTAGGCCCTAACCATTCCCTGTCCCTTCCCCTCACATCATTCTTGTCCTTTGAGCTGCACTGTGAAGCCTGATAGGACCCAGAACTGCAGAGCATTTTGGCTATGTTTTTGTTCTTACCTGAAGAGTATGTTCTGTGTAGCTGATGCTCAGTGGAATACTTTTGTCTGACACTGTCAATATCATGGACGGCTGCTCATCACTGAGCATTCTAAAGGCTAGTAGGTGAGAGCGTGGGTTCAGGGTCAGGTTCAGTCTTTGATAGCCAAGGACATGCCCAGGGTGATGTGCCTGCCATTGTTGACAGTGCCCATTAGATCTGCTGACTTCAGTCTCCTTCCTCTGCAGTTGTCCAAGGCTTCATCCAGGATGTCACCCATGTGCCAGAGCAGCAAGCATCAGTCATCTACCTGCGGGTGAGCAGGCTTCACCGTCAGAAGATCAGGGTCTTCCAGCCAGCTCCTGAGGGCAGTGGCCACTGGCTGGGCCATGTCACAACACTGCTGGAGTGTGGTGTACGGCCAGGACATGGGGAATTCCTCTTCACTGGACATGTGCACTTTGGGGAGGCACAGCTTGGATGTGCCCCACGCTTTAGTGACTTTCAAAGGATGTACAGGAATGCAGAAGAGAGGGGCATAAATCCTTGTGAGATCAATATGGAGTGACTTGCTGGGTGACATGGTACTGTTCTTCAAATGAGCCACAATTTGAGTCCTCGGTTGCTCTATCAAATCCCGATAGAGGCTGCAGGGTGGTGGCATGGGTCCAGCCTGGTGCTTGAACTGGGAAGGTACATGCTGGGTCTCAGCCGAGAATGCCCTGACCCATTGGAAATGCTGTAAAATGCAAACTAAGTTATTATATTTTTTGTAAAAAAAAAATGTCCATAGGAAACAAACTATTGTGTCTGAGGATACCTTTGGTATGCCATTTAATAGTGTTTTTAGAAAATTGACTTTAGCCATTGCATTTGGTCTGATATATTGGTGGGAGCTAGGTTGTGGAGACTATGGGGCTTCCATGGTTATCACTCAACCTTGTTATTCTTGTGATAGAAATGTATGGAACCAATACTTTTTTAGTTTTCCATTCATTTTATTTCCAGTTTTTAAAGACCATCTATACAGTTGGGAAACTTCCCAGTCTGTAGGCTTCTTCCATTCCAGAGTGGAAAGACCAAGATCTGAGCACATTGCTAGACCCATCTTAACCTATCAGATGGGTGCCTGCATTGAACCCTCTCTGCTCAGCTGTGGAACTGCTGTCCCAAGACCTCTTGCTCACAGGACAATTTTAGACGGTGCTGCCTAGCTTTAGGCTTGTGCTCCTTCCCTGCTCCCTACCAGGCCACTCTTGCCTTCTGCCTTTCATCTGTCCGTACCCTTTCCACTGAGCCAGTACTTGTCCTTTGACCACAAGTTTTGCCAAATGCACATTACAAATGTCTGGACACCAAGGGGCTAGCCTACTTAATGACACCATTTCTTCAGAGGGTGTTTTTTTCTGTGGTAAAAAACTCCACAAATGGAGGCTTAAACAGAAGGCTTTAATTCATACAGTTCTGGAAGCCAGAATGGGTATGAACAGGACCACATCTCCTCTAGAGATTCCAGGAGGGACATTTTAGCTTCTGGTGACTCCAGGCATCCTTGGCCTATGACCATCTTACTCTGGTGTTGGTTTCCCTGCCATGTGACTTCTGCTTTGCATGTGTCTGGGTCAAATTCCTGTCTTAGGAGGACACAGATCACTGACTTAGGGCCCACCCTGCTGACCTCATCTTCACATGCTTATGACTCCACTTCCAACTAGGTCACAGCCAAAAACTACAATAAATACTAACTCTGGAGAAAGAATATTTATTTTGGGGGCTGGAGAGATACTTAGTGGTTAAGAGCTCTTACTACTCTTACAAAGGACCTTAGTTTGGTTCCCAGCATTCATGTTAGGTGACTTGTAATTGTCTATAACACCAACTCCAGGTGACTTAGCAACCTCTTCTGCCTCCACAGGCACCTGCACACATGTGCATGTACACACACACACACACACACACACACACACTTTAAAAAGAAACAAAAAAAGAATATCCACTCCAGTATAGGGAGTTGGGTGTGGACTGCATCTCATCTCTGTGTTCCAGCTCACAGGTCCTGTCCTGCTAGCATCCTGGCTGGGACCTCCTTCTTGGAGTTGGTGCCTCCTATACAAGTTTTGAGAACTTTGTGGCCCTTACCAGTTCTTGAGGCACTTTGGGTCCTCTCCCCTCCAGGTATAGGTTTCATGGGTAAATAGACCCAATTGTATTATTTATTCACTAGGTGCTTCTTCCCATGCAGCTTCTGCTGCAAGACCAAGGAGAGACTGATACGGCCAATGAGCACCGGGCTGGGGTGCTAGCTTAGGTGTGCACCACTCTAGTGTGTGCCAGCTCACAAGAAACAGGTGCCCAGGGATGAGGATTGAAGCAACAGTTGGTGATGGGCTGGGCCCTGCTGTGGCTGGTGATTATGGTACCTTATGTTAGCAGGACTAGGTCACACAGATGCCATGCTCAGTTGAGCCCCTCCTAGTTCCTCCTCTCAGCCTTCAGGAAGCTGCAGAACAGGAATGGTGTGTTGGCCACCACCTGTCTCTACAGAAGATTGGGGTCAGCCTTTCCAGATTTAGGTGAATGGCATACTCATAGGAACGCTCAGCTTTTGACACACCTGGGAGTGAGGCTGCTTGCACAAGATGAGAGAGAGCTGGGATTCTCAACAGGTGAAAAAACGGTCTCTTTGATCGAGCCTTGGCTGGAGCTGGCAGGGCCCAAGAGGCTGAGAGGTGCTGACATCACTTGTAGACAACTCCTTACATTTAACATTTATTTCCAGGTGGATACCTAGTTCCTTGTGGGAGTGCCCTTTTTCATGGCCTAAGCAGCTTGATACTGGGACAGAACCAGAGTTGGGGAAGGGCCATGGTACTGGGTAGGAGACATGGTGCTAGGTAAAGCTGCATTCTCAGAGAACCATAAAGGCCACACAGCCTTCACATGTGCCATGAAGTTTGGGAGCTACTCTGTGACTTTGTACAGAGGTTGAAGGGGAGCTACGTAGGAGCCTCAAGTTCTGGCCCACCCCTGTCCCAAATTTCACCTTTCTTACCAAAATTCCCATACTTTTTTCTGTCTTGTCTCTCCTACACTGTCTCCACACCTTATGTTAGTCCTGCTATGGGTACCAAGCCCAGACACCATGATTCTTCTACTTCCTTTTCTCTTAACGTGGATGAAACCTCACTGCTGGCTGCATCCCCTGTCTGTGTCCCAGCTCACAGGCCTTGGACTTGCTGCCTCCTGGTTAAGTTCTGAGAACTCCTTGGATCTTTCCAGTTCCTTGGGCATGCTGGGAAAGCCCAGCTTTTTTGAGAGGCTATGACTTGCCAATTTCAGGATATGGGGACAATCTCCTGTACATGGGAGCCCATTCCCTCCCCAGTCCTACCTACTGGGGCTTCATGTTACAGATAGGAAGTGGGAACATTTGTGAATGCTTGCTAGGCCTCTTACTGGCTGTATGCCCCAAGGAGCTCAGTGGTGGCTATCTACTTTTCCTTGGCAGGCCGGCAGGCAGGCAAACCCTGCCCTTGCATTGACCCCACCGTAGAGCCATCCCACCCAACCCCCACCTCACCCCACTCTGGCTAGTCCCTGATATGTCCTGGACCTCATTTTCTGCTTTGTTATATCCGCTTAGGGTTCTGAATGGTCTGGGCAGTGGTGGCACATGCCTTTAATCCCAGCACTCTGAGTTCAAGGCCAGGCTGTTCTATAAAATGAGTTAATTAGGACAGCCAGGGCTGTTACACAGACAAACCCTGTCTCGGGGGTGGGGGAGGAAGAAGAAGATTCTGAATGGGACATGCCACAGGAGTACAAGTGTGGAACACTAGGACGAGGGTGATATCAAGCTGTTTGTATGGGTGCCCCTGTCATGCTCAGGTGGTTCCACACTGATACGGTCCCAGGATAGCAAGGCCTACAGGTAGGTGAGCTGGCTTCAATAGGCACTATCAGCACCTGCCTGGGAGCAGATCAGCAGCCTTTCCAAAAAAAAAAAAAAAAAAAAAAAAAAAAAAGATCTTTTAGCCTCTTAAAATTGATCACAAGCATTGGTTGTCTCATTTTTATTCTCAGGAAACATGGCCCAATGTGATGCCTCTATGACAGAGACAAGGAATGCCTTGTTTGCCCTGGGAACCTAGAGCCACAGACTAACAAATCTACCTGCAGGTCACCTGCTGTGGCCACACATATGCTGCCTTTACCCGACAGGATGACCTGGCTTGGCCATTGGTGCTCCTACCCTACCCCTGTACTCTAACATCTAGAGATTTCCACAGTCTACCAGAGCTGCAAAGACATGCCTCTGGCTTCCAGTTTTCTTCTGCCAGTCGTGCCACCTGGATTTAAACCCAGACTCCTTCAGTTATGTTGTGCTGTAAGCACCCAATAAGCCCATGAATCCTACTTCTGGAAGGCTCCAAATATTCTAGGTCAGAGCAGAGACTCTGAATGGGTCTCTGGAATGTGTGGTAGGCATTTCCCACCCACAGTCTCTTAGTGGGGCCATGATGTCTTAATGCAGTAAGAACCTTCCCCTAACACCAGTTTGTAAAGGATTTTTCATGATTATAAAATTAATGCTATTAATTAAAACCATTTTTTTAAGTATTGAGTAGAGGAGGAGAAACAATTGCTTCCATGTATCATGTTCATCAAGATTGTGCCAGTGACTTTCTAAGAATGACACTCAAATCCCTACAGCTTGTCTATGGCTAATCTATGGTCACTGGCTTTGACATCCCCTAAGTATCTGCTTATGGGCTTCCTCAGGAACACAGGCATGAAGTAGTCAGGGAAAGAGCACACGGGCCTTCTTTAGATTTCTAGTGATTCCTCTGCTTCCTGCTCTGAGATCAGTGCTTGAACCTGAAATCAGCAAAAGTTTCCAAACAGCAATTTTTCTTTCTTTGTTTCATAACGGTTGTGTTTCCACCTCTGTACTGAATCTTGTCCTCCATTTACATGGCCCTGAAGTCCTGTCCTGATCCCAGGGCCTGGCATGAAAAGGGCAGGTAGAGCTGCCCGCAAGGAAGGGGATTATCCTTGACCCTCCAGTGGTCTGAGAGCAGGCACAGAGCCCTGTAAAGTGGAGGACGCAGGAGGAAAGTTGTGAGCCTAGGCGTATAGGTACCTCCAGAAGTCAAAACAGGTAGAGCCAGGATCCAGGAACCATGTCTGTAATACCTTGAGTTCAGGCTGCTGTGACTTTCTTTGTTCAGACTTCTGAATCCTAGAGACCCATGTGAACACATCTGTCTCTGAGTTGCTGGTGATAAGTTTGCAGTGACATGAGTTTTTGCTCACAGAATGAGGCTCTCAAGTGCTTTCTCATCTGGGAGGACTTGTATGGAACTCCCAGGGCTGTAAAAGAGGGAAGGCTAGCTGCTGGGAGAGCCTGGCACCAATGCCAGGTGTCTAGAAATGGTTGAAGAGCCAGGCTGCCACCACTTCTGAACCACATTACCTAGGAGGACCTGCCCATGGTTTACAAACACTTTTGTCTAACAGGTTGAGTTGGGAACTCCTCATTAGTGCCATCAAGGTGTGGTGGGAACTGATCCCAGTCAGACTGCATGTCTTTCTGCAGAGTAAATTTGAGGACAGCAACTCCTAGATTGTATCAGTAGGAGTTAGTGATGTCTAGGTCCAGCCTGGCTGTGCCCACTCCCTTCTCCACCTCTTCAATACTGTTTTATGCTAGTTAATGTTGTGTTGGTTAGGATCCTAAGAGAGCTTATAAAACCTGAGAGCCCTCCTTGCTGACTACTAATTTGATAAGTGCTGAGGGAAGGCTTACTCTGTGTGGCTTGTCTCAGTTCACACCTCACACTAAGTCAATCATTATCATGGGTGGAAGATGAACTTCAGGTACAGGGACCATGGCCTATGGCGATGCCATTCTGTGTTTGTAGGGTGAGTATGTGAGTAGAATCTGGGAACTTTCCAAAGAGAGAGGCTTGGCATAGCTCTGGGCCCTGTGTAAGGATGAGGTGGCCATTCTTGGGCTTTTTTGGTCTTCTGGTCTCCAGTGCTTTCTCATTTTTCTGGGAAGATTCCAAGAGCCCTCCTTCCAGCCTTTCCACCATAGCATCTGTAATAGAGGTCTCCCAGAGAGGTTTTCAGTCCTGAGAGGAATACTGGGTCTTAGTTCCTATAGTGAGGAACTATAGTGAGGTGCACAATGGGTACGTAGGTCCCATCCCTTCTGAGGAGCTGTCCTGAGGCTGGTCAGCACTCCTGGGGCTTTACAGGTTGAGTATCCACCAAGCAGGAGGAGGCATACAAGTGATATTTGGAGGTTGTCAAGTAGCCATGGCAGGGTTTTGGGGATGCAAAACTGTGGGGAGGATGTGGTCTGAGGGAGGATGTGGCTCTGACTACCAAGCTGTTTTTGATAGATGCTCTGTGGGAGATCATGGTTCAAGACAAGGATTTCCAGGGAACACATGTCCCAGATCAGAAAGGCTGCTAGAGGTGAGGAGTTATGGGTAGGGGTGGCTCTGTACTCCTGTGTGGGAGCAGAATGAAGGATGTTGAAGAACGTGAGGAATCCAGCATTAACAGTAGGCCATTGTGCACTGTTACCCGGGAAGGCAATGATTTATAAAAATAGCTAAGAGTTGGTAGGTATTGGGTGGTAAGGTCACCGTGGCCAGAGCTCTGGAATCTTACCTTCAGAATTTCGCTTACGAGTCACATACTTTGAACCATCAGTTTGATCAGAGGCAAGATGAAAAAATGGCTAAAATCTAAAATTAACAACAAAGAGCATCCTAAGGCTCCATGTGAGGGTCATATCAGGGCTGTGGGGCTGTAGGCCGAGAGAGGAAGACAGAAATGGGATATCTGTGTCCACCTATGGCAGAACACCAAGAGGCATATTGGTATTTGAGCGTGTCTGCATGTGTGTAAGTATGTGTACTTCATTTTGTATGTTTATTTCTACGTGTGTGTGTGTGTGTGTGTGTGTGTGTGTGTGTGTGTGTGTGTGTAGAGAATACAGTGACATTTCCCCAGGCCATGGGAACCCTGTCTTAGCTCACTGTCCCTCACTAAATGGACAGAGTCTGTGAGGTATGCACAGCCATTGTAGTCACACTGCTCAGCAGTTTCTCCTTCCCCACTTGACTTTACTTTCCCTCCCTTCTGGGGCTTCCTGTTTGGCAGAGCTCATCCTGATATATCCTTTGTGGTACTTCTTGTCATCCATCTGAGGTTCCATTTTCTGCTGGCCCCATGTGGCTAATCAGTTAACCTTCTAAATTAATTCTCTTAAGTTCTGCTCCCTGCCTGAATGAAGGACTTCCTTCTTTCCAATGTCCACCTTGCTGTCAGCAGGCATAGCACCCTGTGTGGAGGTGTGGGGGTGTGTAGATAGAGCTGAAGAGTGGAAAGAGTTTGGGGCCACTGGAGTGTCATGAGCAGATGTAGAGGAGGCCTAATACCAGATTCTAGGGACCCCAAGAAAACCCTGCAAGTGAAACAAGGAAGAATGGATAGTAACAGGCTAGGAATCAGAAGCAAGTATCCTTTCTCCCTGGGTTAGGGCTGGGGGAGGGAAAGGTAAGAGGGAAATATTTTGAATGTGCTGAGGAGGTATAAGATCTGGGAAGAGTAGTTCTCAGTATGCTCCCAGGGAAGAGGTACAAGTGTGTTGGGAGGATGTCCCCAGTGCACTGACTCTGCCCACTCCAATGATCTTAGAGGCAAAATATCAGGGAATTTGGAATTGGGAATCTGTGATCACTTCTAAGCAATTTCTAGATAAGAATGGACATTCAACACCATTAGACATGTGCGGCTTTTGGACAGTCAACCCAGTTAGTTATTCTTAAAAGTGTTAAATATTAGGCCTGCTTCTTCCCTATGACCTCTATTTTGACCTTTATTTTCCTGTTCTGGGTTTTGCTTCTCCAGGTACTAGGAGAGAGGTTGGTATCGGGTAGGTGCACTCATGAGAAAGAGGCCCTGAGGAGTATGAGAGCTACACAGCCAGAGGCCTCTTTCTTTTGGACCTGCCCAACTGAACAACAACAACAAAAACCCAAACAAACAAACAAAAACAAAGCAACTTTACTAAAAATTCCAAGGGAAATGAAGAAACTATAGATGGAATGAAAACAGGCAAGGGCATACCTATTCTTATAGGCAGCTAGTGTTAGGCCACTGGTAGCCCACTAGATGTTGCAGTCTGAGCCTGATACACAGGGCCACATACAACTATGCTCCTCTGGTCCTGCCACCCACCTAGCCATTGTACTGGCTAACAGTCTGGGGGGGTGGGAATAAGAGTGGTGGATTACCTAATAGGATGTTCACAGTAAGTGCTCAATGCACACAGTAAGTTCTCAGCAGGGGGAAAGTCAGGCTAGTTGGTGGACACTCATCTGGTTCCACCTTAGAGTGATAAGATGTGGTCTAGGCTATAGACAGGTGCTTCCCTTCCTGGCCATATCAGGCCTGAGGCAACAAGGAAAGCAAAGGCTGCCTAGGAAATCTCTTAGGGGTCCATTTCCCAGCCTGGCTCCTCCAACTGGTTCTTCTTGGGTTCAGGTACAGATTGGTCAAAGGGTTTGGCTTCTTCTTGTAGCCCTCACTGGCAGGGCTCTATGTGGGCTTCAACTTCTGTCCCCAAAGTTCACTGTCTGACCTTGCATGGAGTCCAGGCAGGGCATGGGTCTCAACTACCATGTGACCCCAGCCATGACATCTGGGTCTGATGTTCCCCAAAGATTGCATGAAGGCCTCTAAACTCTCAGTCTTGTTCTCAAAGCTTTTATGCTAGACAGTAGTCTTGGAGCTGTAGGGGACTTACCTAGACATATCCCTGAGAAACCCAGGCTGCAGGCAGAGGAACATTGTGGCAGCTTAGTCAGAGGGATGGGAGGACATGCCATTGTCATCACTAAGGAGATGTAGACCAGTTGACCAGCCCAGTAAGGCCTGGGTTTTCCAAACTTCAGGAGCTTTGCCTGAATTTCAGGTATGAAAGTTTGCCACACTGAAAGGCCATACAGGTGGAAAAGTCCATCCAAAACTCTGCCTTGGTGGGAGGATATCAATGAACTATTGGATGCTTGCTGGAGCATGAAATATCCTGAATGGCCATTGGTCCAGGGTAAGACAGGTCTCAATTCTCCCAGAGCCCCCACAGTACTTAAGGAAACCTGGCTTAGCTGACTGTCCCCTGCCTTGGCACTTGTGATATGTAAGTTCCTACCATCTCATCTTTGACTCGGGATGAGGGCTGTGGATAGGGGACAACCTTGCTGAAGAAGACCAGAAAAAGACCTTCTCCTTCCTCTCTCCAGCTGCTCATAGAAGCAGCGACCTTCTGAGTCCACAAAAGATCTATATAGATTAAAGAACCTACAAACCCCTGTTCCTTATGACCCTGACCACAAAATAAGGGAGAGTATGACTAGTCCTCATTGGTTCTTGTACACTGCTACCAACTCCATCCCAAAAAACCAGACAGTCAGGACTCAGCTGACCGCACTATGCAAGCCCTGGCATCTTGAGATTGCACACATAGAAACCAACCTGGTGTAGAAGAGTAGTGCCTTTACCATCATGCCCACACCAGGGAGCAGGGCTGGGGGACTGAGGGATAGAAGGTAGAAGCGTAAGGCAGGGTGGAGAAGAAAGAAGCAATAGCAATAGGAAAAGGTAGGAGGAGGGCGCTAGTGGTTGAGAAAGGGTGGGAGTGTGGGAAACAGTAGTGGGGGTGGGCGAGGGGGTCAAAGACAATGTAAGCATTTAGGGAAGGTCCAGCAGGCCTCGGGAACACGCTCTTTTCTTCTGGCTCCCAGTGAGGAGCTCTAGCTCCTCCCACTTAGAAAAGACCAAAAGCCAGAGTCTGTTAAGGCTTCTTAAGGGGCATTCTGGACGAGGAGCAGTGAGATATCAGATGGTACTCTTTCTACTCTGTGAGCATGCTGAGCCATGGGGAAGCTCCAGGTACAAAACTAGGATGTGAGCCCCCTCCATATTTCTTTTGGCAGCTGAACTCTGTCTGACTACATCTTTGCCCTCTGGGATGGGGTGCCCTGTATGTGCTTGCTGCAGCCCAAACAGGTGGCATGTCCACTGATACAAAAAGGGCAGACTCAAAACTTCCCCAAAGGCAGATTCTGAAGACTTAGGCTCGGCACTCTCAGAAGGTCCAGGTAAAACTACAAGGTGTACGAGTGGAGGGAACACTCCTTAGGATGCCTCAGGTCCAGTGGTCAGTGGAAAGGCAAGGAACCCCTAACCTCCTGCTCTCATTTGAGCAGTGAAGGCCCAGTGTAAGAACCACTATGACCTACTGCATGAAAGAATTGGGCCATGCAGTCATGGGAAAGATGATGGCCGAGGGAGGAAGAATTCCGCAGTCTGAAGAATCTTCACCCTGATGACTGTGTTCTCTCTACTCTTATATTATGAACTCAGCATGCATGTATCAGTGTTTTGGGGCTGGAGCTGTTGTGGTTTTCTTGTTCTCTTATGAACCATACTGTTTGCAGAACCCTGTTCTGTTTATTACCTTCTCAATTTTAGAATCTGAAGACCAGTTCCTGTGGAGGAGCTGGATTCAGGTGACTGGAAGATGAGTCTTAGGTCCAACCCTTTGTGGGATGGTGAAAGTCACAGGTGAGATAAGGACCAGAGCTCAGGGTGGCTCATTCCTTTATCTCTCCTTGCTCTCACATACCCTGTATCCTCTTTCATGATGCTCCTTCCCCGATGGGGGAAGTAACCTCATGGGAGGAATTGAATTGAGCTTAAAGTGAGAAGAGTGTTGAGAGAACTGTCATTGTGCCCAGTCTTGTGATCTCTGTTCAAATGCTCCCAGCCTCACCATTCCAGGGATGCTCTGTTCTCCCCTTTTAAGCTTGTATTTTCTCTGAAGCTTGCAGCAGTTAGGTGCCCTTGATGTATACCAGTAGCCTCTCCGAGCAGCAGGCCCTGGCTTGATACATATAATACATGCTACCATCCTCCTGTCTGGAGGCCCTGAGCCTTGTGCACAGAGCAGTGACTGGAGCCCAGCAATTCATCACTCCAGGAGTTCAAAATCAACTTTGTTAGGTGCCAGGACAGATGTTAGGCTGTACATGTACTCAGAGGGTATGGTTTGACAGATTTTGACATGTCATGGGTGACATTACCACTGTGAAGATAATTAACAGACCAATTACCCACATATACTTTCTTCCTGACCCCTATCTGCCTCTGTCTTGCAGTGTGAACTGAGGTACAGAAAACCCTGGAAGTTCTGTGAATTGGCATCACTTCCTTTGTATGTATCTGGCAGAATTCATCAGTGGAGTTATTCTCATGAGAGGTCCTGTACTTAAAGTTCAGGCATTCTAGGGTCACCTGCTTCTTCTAAGATGTGATTTGATAGTTGGTATCTTTTAGTTTTATTGGTAGAATTTGTTTTAAGACTTCTCCATGTCTGCTGGATGTCAGAAGAGTCCACAATGGGACCACTTCTCTCCTTTCTGATATAGGCATTTATACTCTACCCTCCTGGTCTGGATAGATGTTTACTAACTTAAAAAAAAACTTAAAAGAATTAGGCTTGGGTGGCATTGTTTTTGCTTCTTTTTTCCATCCTTGTATCATTTTTGTTTGTTTCTTGGTGTGCTGGTTACTTCTTGTCAAATTGACACAAACTTAGGAAGAGGAAATATCAATTGAGGAATGGTGTCTCCATCAGATTGGCATTTGGCAAGTCTATGGAGACATTTTCATTATTAATGATTAACACTGGAGGGCCTAGCCCAGGAACTACCTGAGCAGGTGTTCCTGGGTTGTATAGGGGAAAGGCAAGCTGTTGGAGCCATTGGAGAGCAAGGCAGTAAAAAGCATTCCTCCATGGTCTCTGCTTTAGTTCTTGTCTCTAGGTTCCTGCCTTGAGTTCCTTCCTCTAGGATAGTCTATAAAGTGCAAACTGAAACAAGCCCTTTCCTCCTGAAGTTGCTTTGGGTGTTTATCTTAGTGATAGAAAAGCAAACTAAGACATTCTGCTTGCTTTGGCTTCATTTGCTCTTATTTTTTCAGCTCTATGAATTAAAATGAAACTTCCTGAGGTAGAAGCTAAGGTTATTTTAGATGTCCTTTCTAAATGTAGACATTTTCATGCTATGGCTTTTCCTCTAATAGGGCTTTAAGCTGCAAACACTGATACTCTTACTTCTCTTAATGCTTTTCTCTCCTTTTTATTGTTTTCATTTTTATTAATTAAAATACTTCCACTTTAAAAATCTGTGAATGGCTTAGAATTCTCTCAAATTAAAATTCTCAAATATCCATTTCCCTGATGTTTTATGGCATTGATTTTTAGTTCAATTTTTTTTGATAACTAGAGGCTAGAGTTGGTTTGACTTGTAGCTTTAAAATTTATTAAAAATATATGATTGGACCACAATGCTATAAGGCAAGAATCTACATAGTAGGGAAGGACATGTGTCTGTGACTGCTGTTTTCTTTAATGTCTTTTCAGTGTTTCTAGAATACACATTGAGCTTAGCACAGTCTGTCTTCAAGTAAACTGGCATACAATTCATTATGGTAAAAGAAACATGCCAGTGTAGTTCCATTTCTCCCATGGGGCATATACTGTTGTTGCACATTTTACTTGTCCATGTTATATAGAACTTGTATCTGCTATATATAGAATGCATATTTACCTTAAACAGGCATTTGCTTGTCCAAGATATTTAAATAATAGTGACAATCTTTTGGTTGTTCTGTTCTGATGTTCTTGACCTTGGGTTGAACTTCCATTTGATGTGTGGGTCCAGGCTTAGTGGGGATTTCATGGGGGCTGGGAGACAGTATTGTGGAAACTTCTACTGTTGGGAGGAGAACTTGAGGTGCTACCTGCTCCTGCTTCTTTCTCACCTGAGATTTCTTATCCTGGAGTTTTCCTGGGTTCCCATTATTTCAGAGACACTTGTCTGGAGCAGTTACACACTGCAGGTGGTTGCTTTGGTCATGAGATGCAGATGCCTTCCAAGGTCCCTCTGATTCCAGGGGTTAGGAGCCATGCCTTCCAGAACAGGTATAGAACATGATTCTTCTGGGGTCAGTCAGAAATGGGTGCGTTTTCTTTAGTAAAATCATGGTGATGGCTGGGCTTTGGTGGCACACACCTTTAATCCCGGTGCTTGGGAGGCAGAGGCAGGCGGATCTTTGTGAGTTCGAGGCCAGCCTGATCTACAGAGTGAGTTCTGGGACAGGTTCCAAAGCAATACAGAGAAACTGTCTCGAAAAAAAAATCATAGTGATGAGGCAGTTTCTTTGAGATATTAGTCACCAGCAACAAAACTCTCTCAGAAAAGGGCACTTATTGGCTAGCATCTCAACACTAATGTAGTTACCACTGGACTTTATTAATCTCTCAGTAAGCTTCAATTCAGCACATTACAGTACTTTTTGAAATAGTTCTGGGGCTGCCTAACAAAGTATTAAACCTGAGTAGTTTCAATGGTCCTCAGATCTGGAGGCCAGTGTGGGATTCTAAGCTTCTCAGGGTAGTGATATGTCTGCTTGAAGGAGCTGGTGATGGCCCTGGGGAGCCTCTATGCCTCTCGTCACTTTTCTGCTGGCATTCTGGATACACTGGGCTCACTGCCTTACAGCAATCACATGGATCCATCTTCTAGTGTTTTCTATCATCTTTCCCCGTGTCTCTAGGTTCACAATGCCCCCCACTCCAATCCTTTTATAAGGATATTAGTTATTTTGGCTTAAGGTCCACACCAGTGACCTAACTTTAATTTGATTGAATCTGAAATTACCCCATTTCCAAGTGAGATATCATTCTCAGACCCCATAAGGGTGTTTATTTATTAAGACTCATATGACATAGCTGCTGCCTGTCCAGCCTAGGCCCTGTGGTGTGTGTCCATAATAAAGAATAGTTTAACAGTTGAAACACTTGTGCTTGCTTTCTGTGGTACTTTAAATATTTGTGTTAAAATTGTAGATCAGAAATAAATAATTACAGTAATATGAGTAGAACTATGAAGGAAATATTTGTTATATTGATTTTCTGACATATTCTTAGAGTTTTATGTATTTAAAACAACAAAACTGTGTGTCTGCTTTCTGTAAATATATCAAACACATGATATATTCACTGTAAGGAGAAAAAGATTTATTTGCCTCAATGTTTTTAGAGGTTTAATCCATGATCAGCAGCAGACTTGGGCCTATGGCAAGGCAGCACATCATGGGAGGACCACGTGCAGGGGCAAAGCCCTTACCTCATCAAACAGGCAACAAAAAGTTACCCAAGACTTCCCGCTAGACACCTTAAAGACTCCATTCTTCACGGAGAGTGCAGGCTAAGGAGTCTCAGTGGGTGAGAAGGAAGTGAGGGGGGCACCTCCTCAAGTTTCTGATTCTCCTCATAATAGCAGGTTTCCATAGTACCAGCTCCCAGCCTGGTGATAGAGACACTTAGTCTAGACCCATCTTTCTCCCAATAGTGCTACCTACCCTGGCAGCAAGCTTAAACTTCAGTACATAGGCTTCTGGGGACACTCATCCAAACCATAACAGAGTGTCAAATCAAGCACACTTTTCTTTTGACAAGTGTAACTTTATTTTTCATACAAAACAGTGGTTTTGCAAATCTTTCAAAGAGATAGTATTATTTTAAAATCGGTAATTGTTCGTAAACTAAGAACAAGTGAGGAGAATGCAGCCTTGCCCAGTTACAGGATTTGTGGTATCTTCAAGGAGAAAGGCCAGAAAGAGATGCCGAGGATTTAAAAACTGGACTTTGTAACTTTCAAACACATTCAAAGCATGTTAAGAAAGGAAACTTCACACAAGGTAAATTTTAATAATCCACTCCCATGCCATCACAGAGACAAATACTGGTGATGTTCTAAAATTGCTCCCACCCCAGCTGGATAACAGCTCTAAGCATCCCAGTCTTATTTTCTTGGCAGAAGTTTTGTGATGAAGCTGGAGTTTTGGAAAGAGGGTACAAGGCCACTGAAGGCACTAGTTGCCGGGTGGAATATGGGCACAGATTGTAGGATGAGGAAAGAGATGAGAGGCTGGCCCCAATGCAGGAAAGCTGTGTCCTCTGCTAGCTGAGAGAATTGAGACCTTCTATCTCCTGAACCACCAATCAACAGGTAACAGCTGAACCATATTTCCAGCCCTCCAGGGTACTTTTCTTGATGCTGGTTGTATAAGAAGACTTTTCCTCTGGCAAGACCTTCACCACTATTATCCTTATCTGACAAGTGAAGAAATCACAGCCCCCAAAGTTAAGTTGCCCATGCAAGACCACTGTGGTGGTTTGAATAGGCTTATACATGTGAATGTTTGGTCACCAGAGAGTGGCCCTATTTTAAAGGATTAGGAGGTATGGCCTTGCTGGAAGAAGTATATCACTTGGGGTGGGCTTTGAAGTTTCCAAATCCTATGCTAAGTCCAGATTCTCACTCTCTCAGCCAGCTGATGAGGATGTAGCTCTCAGCTACTTTTCCACCACCGTTTCTGCTTGTGTGCCACCATGCTTCCTGCCATGATAACAATGGACTAAACCTCTGAAACTATAAGCAAGCCCTCAATTAAAGGTTTTTTTTTAAAATAAGAGTTGCCTTGGTCATGGTGTCTCTTCACAGCAATAAAATAGTGACTAAGACAACACTGATTAAGTGAGACATTCAGAATGCTTATCCAAGCACTGGGGTTATTACCTGTGAATGGGGAGTGATAGAAGCTGAAGGTTTTTTTTTTTTTTTTTTTTTTTTTTTTCCGAGACAGGGTTTCTCTGTGGCTTTGGAGGCTGTCCTGGAACTAGCTCTTGTAGACCAGGCTGGTCTCGAACTCACAGAGATCCGCCTGCCTCTGCCTCCTGAGTGCTGGGATTAAAGTCGTGTGCCACCAACGCCTGACGAAGCTGAAGACTTGAATAATCAACTTTCTCATTCCCTCAGATGACAGACATCAGGAGAGTTTTTTTCCTCTCCCCACATCTCAGCAGTTTCAAGGCTACAAAGATGGTCAGGCAACTGTGGTCCAAGAAACTGGTTATTGGGTATTTTCCATTTAGGGTGCTAGACTGGCTGGGAACACACTGCATATTTGTTGGGTTAAGCTCATTTCACTTATTTGTCCCCCACTGGAAGTGACCCTCATGGTTCAGCCTATAGAGCCCAGACACACAGTCATTACCAGTATAGTGGGAGAGAACCTCCTCTACCCATTGGCTGCTTTTACCAGTGACAGCTGGGAATCCTTGGACCTGATACAGATAAGGACCCCCAGTTGCAGAATAGCAAATATAACAGTCACCCAGGGCCATCAGCCAAGGGCCACCATGACATTAGGATGAGTACACGTCTAATTGAGCACTCCTGAATAAGGGCTGGTATCATGGACCAGGAATGAAGGAAAGTCTGGGGATATGGCATGAGGCCTGGTGACATTTAAGACTATGCCTTGCATATAGATATTTGGGGAGGATGTGAGTTAATAAGCATTGTGAAGCCCTGATTTTGTTTCACTGAGAACTGAGATGATAGTGAAGTTCTGAACCCAAGAAAACATCCCAGGCCTTCAAGAGATGCAGAACACCACCTTGCCATCTCTTCTAGGACTTGGAGGATACCTTCAGTGGGAGTGGGCATGATTGGAGGAGGGCACCAGTGGATGCCCAAGGAGGAAAAGACATTCCATAACTAACATTGTCCTGGTCAAATTCAGCAAAGTACCTGGCTTGGGGCCAAGCAACCAATGTGGCAGAAGGCGGCAAAGTGGGCCAGGCAGACTGAATAGCCCTGTTGTGCTATTGGAACCCACTGCCCCCTCCGAAGACTTAGGACCCATCCAGGTTTCAGGAAGCAGTAGAGTGGCCTCACCATCCACAGGCCACCAGAACTGTCATAAGCCATATGTCTATGCATGTATATCTATGTGTAAACACATGTCGGTGTGTATCCATGTAAACTCAGTAAGTAGTTCATGTTGCATATATTCAAATGATTTTTATTATATAACATATATTATATAACATATATTATATAAAATGTACCATTTAACCATAGCACACAATTTGATAGCATTAAACCTGGGCACGCTGTGGAGTCATCACCATTGCTATATTTAGATCTTTCCATATTCTCAAGCTGAAATTCTGCCCCCATTAAATAGACATCCTTTCCCTCTTTATGTAACCACACTTTCCATCTTCATATATGGAATCATGCAAGATTTGTCTTTCTGTAATGTCGTCAGGATTTATCTGTATGTGTTAAGCTCTTCCTTGTCACTATGAAAAATATCTGTGAGAACAAACTTAATGAAAGGACAGTTTATTTTGCTTAGAGTTTCAGACCCTTAGGGTGGGGAAATTGTGCTGGAGCAGAACAGCTCACCTAATGGTGGCCAGGAAGCAGAGGGGTCAGCAACAGGAAGGGGCCAGACACCCCCTAGGAACAGCCTCCCACCCCGAGGGGCCTACTTCCTCCACTCAGCCCCACCTGTAACACGTTCCTCTCCCAACACTGCATTCAAACTTTGTCATGTCTCATGTTTAAGGTATGAAACTCTTTCCTGGTCTTAGAGAGGAAGCTATACTTACTGAACCTCCTGGTCCCTTCCCTGCACGTCACACCACGGTGCTCGACCGTCCTCACGCTTGCTTGCCTTCACTCTCTTCTTTTCTTCCATATCCTTCAACCCTGCCATCTTCACTGCTGGTTGCAGAAGATGTTTGCATACATGGAGCCAGTTGCTAAGAACTATTGAGGACTTAGGGCAGCCATGTGATGGATTTAGTGAAATGGGGTGGGGTGAGCTATGTATGTATAGGATGCGGTTCTGAGATTGCCCTGCAGCCATTCTTTTTCAAAACAAACAAACAAACAAACAAAAAACCAAAGTCCCCTGTGTTGACTCTCTGGTCTAACCTGCCCCATGTAATATGGCTTCTACTACACCCTCCAGATCATCTCAGTCATAGACATTGGAGGCTTCTGGAGGCCAATCTACAATGTTTCATGTCAGATTTTTCCTTTGAAATCTAAAAAATCTCATGATAATGGGCCATGGACAGAAGCTGGCTTGCTTCTAATTAGCATTTGACATTCTGTTGTCCCTGTGTGGGGTCATAAAAAGCTTATTCATGTGGCCACCCCCATCATAGTTGCACAACCCCTCAGGCAAGAGAGGAAAGGAGAAAGGCGAAGGCACATTGGCTAGAGTGAAACTGATGGGATCCCTGAAGGAGGAGACAAAACCAGCTGCCTGTTCCCTAGGGAGACACTGGCATGCTAGCCAGTGTTAACCCTTGAAGGCCAGGAGTCTGTTGGGCTTGTAGAGTGGTGCTGACTCTAAAGCCTAAGATGAGGCCATCTGAGGCGGAGGAATACATGCACTCCCTGGAGCAAACCTTCTCTATCTCCTGCCCAATGTGGTAAAGGCCATATCCTAGGCAGTTGGAGGCCATGTCCTGGAGGAGCTTGTAGAGAATTTTCTCCTTCAAGTAGGAGTGTCTGCTTCTAATTTTGGAAAGATTTTGGTCTGACTCTTCTGAAAACTAGACCTGTTATTCTCTACTTCAGTTGGTTCTGCCCAATACTGGTCACTCCCATAGTGGTGAGTAAAATGGGCAGGTCTGTCTTCTTGAGATGATCCCTGTCTCCATTTGAGTTCTCAGGCTGTAGGCAGGCCCTTGGGAACACCAGTTACAGGTTTATCAGCTGGAAACCCTTACTGAAGCTTTTGCCTCTATTGTGCCCAAATTCCAACACCCCCCAGTCACCAAAACCAAATTCCAACCCCCCCCCAGTCACCAAAAGATCCATATCAATGCAAAAGCGAAGAGTGTTTTATTATTTGACAAGTTAAATGTACACAGTTGATGGGGCGAGAAGGACCAGGAGGGACTGAGGGGCAGGGAATTTATTGGAGCAGATCAAGGGAAGTGTCTAGGGGTATGCAACAGTCTCAGGATTGGTAAGCTTCTGGGCTTGGATGACCTGTCCTGTGTTGATTGGTCAACTAGTTGCTATGGCCTACAGGCCCTCCCAGGGTGGTTGCTATGCTCTGCACATCACTGTTTCTGTAAACACATCCAGAGCCCACCAGCTAACTTCCAATTGGTTCCTTGCCACATGGAGGGTATCTGGCTTTCTAGTGAGGGTCAAGGTCCGGAAAGGTTGGAAGTTCAGCACATGTTGCTGATTCAGGGGCCTTTGTCTTGCTGGATCTTTTCTGCAGCCTGTCACGGTTGCTAAAGCAGGTGGCTGGGTGAGGGTCTGGTCCCTTAATCCTCCCCAACCCCTGGGTGTCTACTTTGAACCCGAATGGTTTAGTCACAGGCAACATGATGAACTGAGAGACTATCAGAACAACAGTGAGCCTGAAACCAGTGCCACCCTATAGGCAATTAACAACCCACGATAGTTTGTAGTATTATTCACCAAACAGAGAAATAATGCAGCTCTTGTGCTTTGGGGTGGTTGAAGGATATAAGTAGTTCTGTCTGTAAGTTGGCACTGAGTTTCCCTGGGGTAACTGGACTTGCAAACACAAGACTTTCTTTTATTTCTTCCCCAGTGTTGTTCAAGGGAAATTCTAGGGTCTCTGGGTCTCTGAAGGATGGAGAATTCCTTCAGCTTGAAAGTAAGCCAGACAGGGTTGAGAACTTGGCACTACTGTGTCTCAGTGTGAATGTGGGTGGTGGGTGGGATGATGATCCATGGCAAGCTAAGAGTAGTTCTGCCTTGACGGAGTAGCTTCCAAAACTGGCACACTGATCCACTGGCTTGCAGTCAGCTCCAATAGGAATCTTGGAAACAACCTGTGAGGGGACTCAAGCCATCTGTGACTTCTGTCCTTCTGTTAACTCTTCTTTTCCAACATGATGTATCAGAGGACTTAGGGAAGTGTTGAGTATGCTCTACTCTAAGTTATACCATAGGACATAAAACTTATGTTTATTAGGCTATGCATTGGCACAGGAGACTCCATTTCACAAGTAGCTTTTGACTCTCCATTTTGTGGGAGAAAGATGACTGCAGTCCCTTTCCAGGAACTGCATGATCTCTCAGGCACCAACCCTTTATTGGGAAGA
This sequence comes from Cricetulus griseus, assembly GCF_003668045.3. Taxonomy (NCBI): domain Eukaryota; kingdom Metazoa; phylum Chordata; class Mammalia; order Rodentia; family Cricetidae; genus Cricetulus; species Cricetulus griseus. The sequence goes on from NC_048600.1 coordinate 134,192,609, forward strand.
ACTGAAACTGTGTAGGCACACAGATGTATTTAAATCATATTGTGGAAACCAAGCCCAAGAAGTTATTATACACACCATATTGAGGAAAAAGTTTAATTACTTTGCCCAGACCTAAAAAGTAATAGCCCCTTAACGCTGCAATGGCAAGCACCAATACCAACCTATGACCAAATATCTGACCTGTGTTTCAAGGACTGAGAGGTCCCCTACTTGGTATAGTCCCTGTTATTGCCACCCACCTTACTGGACTACCTGCCTATAAACCTGTTTGCCCATGTGGACATGGATCTGACTTACTGGCTTCCTGAATTTGATCTCTGGTTTGGGCTTTTCACATTTTAGCTGAATTCTGCAGCTTTACTTTCAAACCTGACTTTAGCAGCTCCCGAAATAGCTCCTTCCCACACTGGTCCTTCTCAGCCCAATTCTGAAGTTGCTTGAACTATATGGATGTATAGATAATTTTACTATGTACTGTGTGATGTGTTAATTAAGATAGTAATAAAGCTTGTGCATTTTCCTCAACAAAGCTACTAAGGCAGTAGAATTTTATGATGAATAGCTGTCATTGAAACTGCTGAACTTCGTGAATCTATTGTTATTCAATAAATTCTAACATTCTAGAAAAACACAAATATGTTGTCTATGTTTCTGGAATAGTGCATTCATGACAACAGAGGAAGACAGCAGAAGGATTGTCTCTCAAATTAATGCTCCCAAATAATCATCTCAAGTGTTTCTACTCTTATTGCTGCTGTGAGGACCAGCCTTCAGCAGCTCAGGGATGACGGGGATCTACAGAGTAGGCGAACATAATCACTTAATGTAGGGAGACACCCTAGCCCCACCCAATAGCAACCCGGACAGGTGCCAGGTGGACCTGGGACTCGCCCATAAGGGCGGGGTGAAGGGAAGCCGGGGTGACTAAGGGAAGGTTCTTAAGGGCTGCATGTGGAGACCCTAGCCCCTTCTCTCTCTGGCGGCGCTAGCTTGGTTCCTGTGACCTCGCTCTGGCCTGCGTTTTGCTCTGGTGTTTTCCTGAATAAAGAAATCTTACCATCACGGACTACAGGTCATCTCTGAGTGCACGCGGTAATCTTAAGAACTTAACTTGACTTTTCTATTTGAGGAAGGAAGACTTAATTCTCTGGAGCTGTTGAAACACACACACATGCGCGCGCACACACACACACACACACACACACACACACACACACACACACACACACACACACACACACACACACACACACACACACACACACACACACACACACACACACACACACAAACACACACACACACACACACACACACACACACACACACACACACACACAAACACACACACACACACACACACACACACACACACACACACACACACACACAACACACACACACACAACACACACACACACACACACACACAAACACACACACACACACACACACACACACACACACACACACACACACACACACAACACACACACACACAACACACACACACACACACACACACACACACAAACACACACAAACACACACACACACACACACACACACACAAACACACACACACACACACACACACACACACACACACACACACACACACACACACACAACACACACACACACACACACACACACGTCAGGATCTCACCTAGGGTGCTGATGAATGGCAAGCCTTCAGGAGATCAACGAAATGGAAGAGAAGATGCAGAGCAGCTGAACGACTGAACAGAGAAACAGACACATGAGGACTTTTCTGAGGGCCAAAGCTTAGTTCTTCATTTTATGATTCTTTCTGTTGCTTGTTCTACTCTATTCTTTTTTGGTTCTGTTCTTTTACCCTGATGTTTCCCTTCTGTCTCTCTTGATGTCTTCCTTCTAGTTTTCCTTCTACATTTTTCTTGGTGTTTTTCTTCTCTCATGCCTTTATTTTTTCCTTACAGCTTATATATGCCAGCATAATCTTTCAAGCAATATAAAATTTACAGTATGATTACATTCCAATTTTTAAGTGAATGATCACAATGAAAACAAGTAAAAAAAACAGCATGTTTTCCATATTCCTTACATGATTAAACATTTTACACATTACAGGTTAAAAACAATGTACGTACATACATTCACACCCAAGCAACTTGTTATAGATTAACAGAATGTAAGCAAGTATTTTTCTCAGACAGTTATTTTACTGATAAGCTGCATTTTTGATGTTGCAAAGAAAGAATCAATCTCACTTTATTATTTATGTCAAAAGTCAGTCTTATTAGAAATCTTAAAAGAATCGCAAATCTGAGAGAGGAGAGATAATATGAACAAAAGTCAAGACCATGATGGGGAAACCCACAGGATCAGCTGACCCGAGCTAGTGAGAGATCACTGACTCAGGCCTGACAGATGGGGAACCTGCGTAAGACTGAACTAGACTCCTTTAATATAGGTGACAATGGTGTGACTGGGACAATTTATGAGGTCACTGACAGTGGGTCCAAGATATAACACTAACGTACAAACTGACTTAGTGGAGTTCATTCTATATGGAGAGATACCTTGCCCAGCCTAGACATGGGGGTGTAGGGGTGGAGAGGTGACTTGGTCCTGACTCAATGAGATGATAGGACAGACTTAGTAGACTTCTTAGGGGAGGCCTCACCCTCTCCAAGGAGCAGATGGGAGGAAGGGAGAGTGGGGGGAACAGGAGGAGAAGAGGGAGGGAGAACTGGGATTGGAACTTAAAAAATAAATTAGTAAAAAAGGAGCCTCATAGGCAAAAAATCACAAATCTAAACTTTTATATATGAAACACATTCAGTCAGCTCTACTTTAAATCTTCAGGGTGCATACCTAGGGTGCATTTTTTTAATATCAGGAAGCTGAGAGAAGAAATGGGTGCAAGGAATTATTACCCTTGATAACCAACCCAACTTAGCAAGAAGGTACATCAGCCAGCAATAGCCAGGCTGCCATTGTTCTGTTCCCTGACCCCAATGAGTCCACTGTTCAACTATTAAAAGTGTGTCTTTATAAACTTTAAATTGTTCCCCAAGATTTTCTACCTCAAAGGCATTAACAAAAACATCTTGGATCGAAGACCTCAACATAAATCCAGTCACACTGAACCTCTTAGAAGAGAAAGTGGGAGGTACCCTTGAACAAATTGGTACAGGAGACCACTTTGTGAACATAACTCCACCAGCACAGAGAGCAAGATGGACAATTAATAAATGGAACTTCCTGAAATGGAGAAGCTTCTGTAAGGCAAAGGACATAGTTAACAAGACAAAACGGCTGCCCACAGAATGGGAAAAGATCTTTACCAATTCCACATTTGACAGAGGGCTGATTTCCAAAATATACAAAGAACTCAAGAAGCTAGTCGCCAAAGCACCAAACAATTCAATTAAAAAGTGGGGTTCAGAACTAAATAGAGAATTCTCAGTAGAGGACTCTAAAATGGCTGAAAGACACTTAAGAAAATGTTCAACATCCCTAGCCATCAGGGAAATGAAAATCAAAACAACTCTGAGATACCATCTTACACTGGCCAGAATGGCTAAAATAAAAAACACCAATGACAGTCTGTGCTGGAGAGGATGTGGAGAAAGGGGAACACTCCTCCATTGCTGGTGGGAGTGCAAACTTAGGCGGCCACTTTGGAAATCAATGTGATGGTTTCTCAGGAAAATGGGAATCAGTCTACCTCAAGATCTAGCAATTCCACTCTTGGGCATATACCCAAAGGATGCACATTCATACAAGGACATATGGTCAACTATGTTCATAGCAGTGTTGATTGTAATAGCCAGAAACTGGAAGCAACCTAGATGTCCCTCAACTGAAGAATGGATGGAAAAAATGTGGTACATTTACACAATGGAGTATTACGTGGTGGGAAAAAAATGAAATCTTGAAATTCACAGGCAAATGGATGGAACTGGAAGAAACCATCCTGAGTGAGGTAACCCAGTCACAGAAAGACAAGCATGGTATGTACTCACTCATATTAGACATAGAGCAAAGGATTACCAGCCTACAATACACACCACTAGGGAAACTAGGAAACAAAAAGGACCCTAAGAGAAAAATACATGGTCCCCCGGAAGAAGGGGAAAGGGACAAGAACTCCTGAGCAAATTGGGAGCATGGGAGGGGAGGCAGGAAAAAGAGAAGGGGAGAACAGGAGGGAGGAGGAGAACAAGAGGGATCAGGAAGACTGAGACAGGGGAGGAAAGCAAGAAAAGAGATATCTTAATAGAGGGAACCAATATAGATTTAGAGAGAAATCTGGCACTAGGGGAAATGTTCAGAGATCCACAAAGATGACCCAAACTAAGAATCTAGGCAGTAGTGGAGAGGCTGCATTTGATGCCCTTCCCGTGTAATGAGATTGATGACTACCTTAATTGCCATCCTAGAGCCTTCATCCAGTAGCTGATGGAAGCAGAAGAGGCACCCACCTCTAAGCACTGAGCCATACTCCTGGAATCCAGTTGTAGAGAGGAAGGAGGAATGAGCAAAGGAGTCAAGACCTTGCTGTAGAAACCTACAGAACCAGCTGACCTGACCTAGTGAGAGCACATGGACTCCACTTGTAAAGCTGGGGAACCAACATTGGATTGAACCAAACCCTCTGAATGTGGGTGCCAGTTAAGAGGCCTGGGTAGTCTATGGGACCTCTAACAGTAGAACCAGTATTTATCCCTAGTGCACAAATGGTCTTCGGGAGCCCATTCCCAATGGAGGGATACTATTTCAGCTCGGATACACGGAGAGGGCCTAGGCCCTCCCCCAAATGACGTGACAGACTTTGATGACCCCCCCATGGAAGGCCTCACCGTCCTTGGGGGGTGGGTGGGGGGCGTTGGGAGGGGGCATGGGAGGATGGGAGGGAGAGGGAATGGGGGATTGATATGTAAAATGATTGTTTCTAAATTTAAAAAAAAGAAAAAATCTTAACCTAACCTTACTAACAATCTACATTCTGAATGCTTTCTAAGTGTGGTGATTGAGTCATTAATCTGCTCCAGCAGCAATGCTTGGAAAAAGTCAATCACTGTTATTGTAAGTACCAGTGACAATGCCCAGTGAGGGCTAGAAACCCCTGAGAGTTTTCATACAACTCATAGATTATGAGGGATGTGGTTACCACAAACAAAGGCAACAATCAGAGCTAAGATCACTAACACCATGAGGTCCTCAGGGCTTTGCCAACCTTCCAGCCATGTTCCATGAGTTCCAATGCTGCCTGTTGGTCCCCTTGCTTGGCCCCCAACACACTCTGCTGCAAAATTGAGGTGGTGATACTAGATCTAGAATAGCCAGAAGCAGGGAAGGGCCTTAGTTACCTGCCCTTCCATTTGGGGTCAGAGTCGGTGCTTTTTTTCTGTCCTGAGTTGGGTCAGGATCCTCATGCCTGAGGCCTGGTAAACTTAGAGGAGGATCCTGAGGCATAGATAGGCATTTGGAGGTAGAGGCAAGTCTTGGGCCCTGAGAACTGTGACAAGTGTCATCTGATTATAGTCTTGACCTGGACTTTGGACCTGGGTACTCATTCAGTCTCTGTTTGGTGTTGTTAAAAAGCATGGGACATATGAAAGTGGTAGAGAAAGACTTCTCAGGTTTCACAATTCTGTTTTTTTTTTTTTTCAGCAGTGAGGTAAGTTGGGGGGTCTGGAAGCCATGCTATATCCTGGCCAGCAGTTCAAAGGAGCAAGTGGCCTGGCATGGTTCCCACCTCTGTCACCATGGAGGATCAGTAGATGGAGTTCTGACAGGCACAAAGGGTCCCAGAGTCTGTCTCACCAATGCTGTTTTATAGGGGCATTCTTTCTGGATCCCTGTCCCTGACCTGGACAGTTGCAGCCTATGAAAGCACATATGCCTTGATCTTGAGGGGCTTCATGCCTAAGATATGGGGTAGACTCCATGTTTCCTGGGGAATCAGACCTGTCACTGCAGGCTGAAAACATCAAGTGTTGGGACAATTGGCAGGGTTCAAAGGTTCATTTCCTAGTCTGCTGACCAACTTCAGATTTTCCTTCCTCCCTGTGATATGCACCAGCCTCTGAACTGCCTTCTGGGGGAGAACTTGGCTTTGGTATTCACACAGGATTCTGCTTATACTAGTCACCACCCTCAGGCTGTTCCCCAATTTGACAGGTTGCCTGGTTTCTCTGGTCCTCTGTCATGGGAGCCAGGAAGTGGGTACCCATTGTATGTCCCATTCACTGTATAAGTTTTTTCACTTCTTGTTCTTCATGCTAGCATACATTTGAATGTTTTCATGGAAACCTGAAATAGGTTCTGAGGCGTGGGGCAGGAGAGGCAGAAGGTAGCTGAGGAGTCTCAGTCATGGGTCTGAGAAGATGCAAGTTGGGATCAGGGAGGGAGGAATGTGGAGCCTCTACAATGGCTGATTTGTGCTCTAACCTATCTACCCAAGTCTTCTAGATACTGTCCTGGGTCCATAATGCCATTGGCCTTCATTTCCCTGTAGTTTTTATGAAACATGTTTACATGATTGGGAGACAGTGAAGGTCTTTGGCCCAGCAACACCTGGAAGGGCCTGTCTGGCAGCTTTGGTGGCTAGGGCTTCAGAGTCTGCCACATTCCTTTTATCTCTTCAGTGCCCTTGAGACCTCAGTGTAGCCAGAGGATAGCTAGAGGATGGTTAAATCCTCTGGCAGCTGCCCCAGGACTGTACAGTGCCGTGGCAACTGGCCTGAGGCTGTCTCCACGGCAGCACCACTCCCGACCCTCTATAGTGTCCTCATTAGTTTGAGAAACTGTCTAGGTTGCCCTGGAGCTGGGACTGCAGGGCCTCTGAAGGCCAGGGGCTCAAGGCTTTTGGGGTCAAAAGTAAATTAAAGGCAGGCAAAGAATGAACATGTGGCGTGGGGCCTCCTGCCACTGACAGCTGCCCTGGTGGGCAAATACCAAGAAAGCTGGATAGAAAAGACTGTTGACTAACGTGAGAGAGAAGGCACTGAGCCCGAGAAAGGCAGAGAAGCAAACAGCAGGAACACAGACTCCTCTCCAATGGCCACTGTGGTTGCCAGTGCCTGCCCCTGCCTGGGATTCCCAAACTGGCTGGAAAGCTGTGTTGTTCACTAGGGTAGAGATGGGGATAGTGTCTTATACCTTTGTAAAAGATGGTGTGGGGAGGGGGTGGTAACCAAGTCATGCATGACTGCCTAACTGGCTTTCCTTAGAGACTGTTGTCACTCACTATGCACCCATCTCCACTCCCATTCATTATACCTTAGGTACCAAGCAAGCTCTGTATCTGAGACATCACAGTCACTTGGGGTTAATTCCAGGGTATCAGATTTAGTGGGCAACACCGGGGGCTCATCCCAGAGGGGTGGGAAATAGGCAGGAGAGTGTCACTGGAGATAAACAGCAGAGGTCCTGAGAAGGCCCACAAAGACCTGAGTTGTTATCTAAAAAAGACTAAATCTGTGGGCAGTGGGTACCCTGGATGTGGAGGATGATACCCATAGTTTATTGGTAAGGATGCACAGAGAAATTTGGTACTCAGTATCTGGAAAGCAGATCACAAAGCAGAGAATTCAGCTGATTTAGCCATCTCTGTGGGGTCTTGTATGAGTTGGAGCAAAGCCTCCACAGTGTGATGGAGGGTTAGCTGCCAAACTACATGTGTGGATTTTTACACACTGCAACAAGTACATAAACTTGTCTGTGTTCTTGAGCTACACACCAGGCTGGACGGGATGAGGTCTGCACATATTTACTGCTGTTGTAAGTCTTGAGGCTTTGTTCTGCCAAATGGAAATTTCTGGTCCTGGTGAAGTGAGAAGGCCAGGGAGGGCACATGTGGAGAGGGAATAGTCCTGGTGAATAGTTGCAGGAGAAGCAAAGGAGCCAACAGCCAGGGTGCTAAGCCAGGAGTGGGGTGGGGTTGTGGGCCTAGGTAGGAGTTGTTAGAGTTTAGGGAAGGAAACCTTAGTTGTGTCTCCTCATTTGGCCTGTCTGCCAAAGAATGGCTGGCACTATTCATGAGAACTGTCATGTTCTGTGGCATTAGTCTTCCTCTTGACTGAGTATTGATTTTTTCCATTTATTTGATATAAAAGATGCTCTCAATATTCATGTTCAAGTTTTTCATCATTCTAATAATTCTGAAAATCTGCTCCTCTATGCAGATGCAGCCACAGCGCTGCACCAGACAGAAGTAGTCACCAAGCTCAGCTAGAAGAATCAAGCACACAATGGAGCCCCAGGAAAAAATGCAGGTACCTTGGTGAGAGAGAATTGTATGTTAAAGATTAAAACTATTAATTTCTAAGGCATAGCAATGGTATTAAGGTCAAGCTCTTGAACAATTTTTGCTTTCAGTAGCATTTACACGGACAAGATCACATGATTACTAGGGACTGCATCACAGTACACAAGAGGAGCAGGAAGACATGAAGGAAATGGGGGGGCTACGCTGATGACTGTTGAAACTAGGTGGTGAAGACAGGGTTCACTATCCTATTTATTCCTCTTTTGTGTTAAATGATATTTTCCTAATGAAAATGTTCAATGATTTGCTTTATCCTGGGTCTTTGTTTTTGATGCACCTTTGTGTATCTGTGAGACAAGAAACTATTTAAAAAAAAGTTAAATAAATACTATGCAAATAGTGCAAGGGAGGAGTGTGGGGAGCTGCCTTGCTGAGAAGGCAGCTCAGCAGGCACAGAAACAGGAGCAGGCAGAACAGTGGCCTGTGGCCCAAGGGAGGGTGAGAAGTTCTGGCCTTGGGGAGATGGTGTCCTTCTGGAGGCTTGAGGCTTCTGGGACCAGGGGCATCAGCAGAATGAAGTCCAGCAATATCTGGGAAGAAGAGAGAGTAGCTACACCAGAGCTGGAGATGGCTATATGTTTATGTGTTTGAGGCTGCTGCCAGTCCTATTCTAAGGAGTTCAAGGAAGAAGAACCTGTAGCTCCCTCCTGGGAGGGACTTGGAACCTGCCCAAGAATGTGGCCACTGCCTCAGGCCTCCGCCCACCAATGGGGCAGTGCCTGTGGACTGTGGTCACCCTTCTGCCACAGAGTCCCCTGTCTCTGAGGCCATGAGGGAGCTGTAACTCATCTCTTTTGGGCTCTCCCTCTGCCCTGTCCTGGGTGACAAGCTTATCTCCCAAGACACCTGGGTCTCTCTGTTCTACTGTCCCTAGCACCTTGGAGTGAAATGGTGGCTCATGTCCTTATCAGGTGCTGCCTATTTACTCTCTGGACAGAGAAAAGGCCACTGCATTCTAGGACACCCCAGTAGCTACCTTTGGCTTTCTGTATAGGCCCTGGAATATTTCACAATGCAATGTTTGACATTGGAAGGCAGCAGCCAGATACCTGCCCCAAGCCCCTGGTTGGTAGAGGCCTTTCCTACATTCTGTCTACTGTGCCACATCCAGTTGCAGAAGCCCCAGGCCCTCAGGGAATGAGACTCTGGTTCGGCCTGGTAGTTACAGAAACTGGCTGGGATCTGCTGAGAGAATTAGCTGTGACACAGCATGATTAGAGGGTGTGTCACATGTCTTTACCACATGCTTAGCACTGTAAGGATGTGTTGCTAAGGCAACAATGTGCCCTGTTAGCAGGAAGCACTTGGGGCAATAATACACTGCAGCCTCACCCTTGCTCTTAGACACATCTGCAGCAAGTGGAGCCTAAGTAGGTTCCCACAGGATGGGGTGGATAGAGTGACCAACCTGCAGCCTCTGCTCAGTCTTTCTCAGAGGATATAAGGGCCTGCCGTCAGGAGATCTCACATCTGCTTGCCATTTGTCCTGAGGCCTGGAGAGTCTCCTGTATGCCATGCTTGCCTTCTGGGTTAGGCAGTTTGGAGAAATCTGTTCAGTATGCTCTGGGTCACTCACACACCCATGTATCCAAAGTGCTCATCCGTGGTTCCCTGCACTCTCCAGAGCACTGGGGCAATAGATGTCTCTGGTCAACACGACCACTGCGTTGCTGTGGATAAGTCCGCCTGAGCAATTGGGATCATCTGCTTTTCAAGACAATTCCTCTGATAAGAAGCTGAGTATGGAGGCATGACCTCAGCAGGGGCTATTCTAGCCCTCAATGGTTCAATAAACTTGCACTTGAGTCTGACCTAGATCTGTGGACTAGCTGATGACCATCAAATGCTACTGTTCTGGTCTAGGCAATCACTTCTGTGAGTTCAGAGGCTGGGTAAATCTCTGGCTAGATGTCTGGGCCCACTCTGTTCCAGATAGCTTGGGGTAAGGTGGTTCGTCTCGGAAGTCACAGTTCAACCTAGTTTGTATCCAGGGGCAAAGTTTGTTATTTGGCATTTTTATAAAGAAAGTGAGTACTTGTCTCATGGGAGGTTAAAGGTTGCCAGACTTTTAAAAGTCATATTTTCAGACTGATTACTAACCATTATATGTTGGTGGAAGCCTATGTCTATGGAAAAGAGCACATTTGATTTTGTTTAAGTTTGCTTTGAAGACATTATTTCCACATTAAATTCTGAAACTTTCTTTTTTGAAGGATGAACAGGAACAATTTGTAATCTCAAAAGTGTGCATAAGATTTCACCTCTAATATAAATGAGAATACCCTTTTGACACTTAGATATATTGCAAATAACCACTTTCCATTAATACATGAAGTCCCGAGTGGACTTTGTTTTGGAATTTGAGATCATGTGGTTTTGACTACTTATGCTCTGAGCCATCAACAGGTCTATGGGGAGATTGGGAAATCATCTGACTGGCACAAGTTTCAACCAGGATTCAAGGAATTAAGATCTTTGGTATAGGTTTCATAGACAAGATCAGTGTTTCCATATCTAAGGACCAATTTAAACATACTGACTTTGGATTCTTCCAAAGGAGGAAAATATGTAAGAAATGAAGCAATCAACAGCAACATCCCTACTTTGGGGAAGTGGGTATATTAGAAGACACTGTAAGAAGAAAGCCCTTTGACAGAGCCTTCTACTCCACATGCATAGCAATGGGTGTGGCTAGCGCCCAGTGTATAGTCAATGGTCCTGGAATGCCCAGAAGTGGCCTTGGATGCTTGGCTTGGGCTTCCTGCAAACAAATCAGAACTTTAGACACTCAACAGGAGGAAAGTGGAGGTGTACAGGTCCCCTCCTTGGATCTCTGCCCTCCATGGAATAGCAGGGTCCCAGCGCCATTTCCAGAGTTTCCAGAGATGCTCATGGAAAGCTTGTACACTGGCCTCAGCTTTGCTCAGCCCTCATTGCACACCAGCTGCTCAGACACCACTCAGTTTTGAAACTATACTGCCTGAAAATCTGCCATCAAGGAAGCTATATATGCATTCCTTCTTGGCTTGGTAGCTCTGGTCTGGAGAAGAGGAACCAGAAAGGGAAAGAGACAAACCTTGGGTACAAGAGAATTTGGGGGAGGCTCCAACGCATTAGACCACCCTTCATTTCATAAATCTAGTGTGTGGCTGCTATGTTGGTTGTTTTATTTACGGGACTGTCCTGAGATTCTAGGGACAGTATGCCATGAATTTTGCAGAGTGAGGGCTTGGTCTGTGGCTGTATTATATTTGTTACCCTTGCAGTGGCTCACACAGAGCCTCCTGCTTGGGTTTCCCTGATACTGGATTCTCTAGCCTGGTTGGTCTGAGGAGAGTTCATGAGGCACTGGGTTTAGACAACTACCAGCGGAAACCAAAAGGAGCAACAGATTATGGGCCCTGCCCAAAAGCAACTTCCTGAGAAAAGGGAAGTTGCCATTTGGTAGCTTTGAGGTTTACAGTAATAGGGGAGAGGACATTTACCCTCTCCCTGGGGCTAGGCCAAGACAGGAGACAACTGAAAAAAATAGTGTGACTTACCATACTTGGAGGTTTGTGGGCCTTGCCTGTTTCAAGAACTTTACCCTACAAGTACCAGAAACAAGTCTCTTTTCTTTGACATTTTAATATGTGATTCATTGATACGTTTCTAACTTCAAAACTTCTAAGAAAGCACACTATACTCGCACCTCCTCCAGCCCCAACCTGGCTTTTTGTTGTTGTTGTTTAGAGTTTAAGGCACTTACAATTCACTATGCAGACTGCGACAAGGTATACATACCTTTCTGCATTTTGCTTTTAATCTTTAAATTTTTTCTTTCATTTTAATAGTAGATCTGCTTTGTAGAGATAGTTTTAGATTTACAAAGAGTGTGGGAAGATAGAGGGGGTACCCACCACCCCACAACCAGCCCCTCTGCAGCTACATGCCCCATGAGTGAATGATGGGACCCATATGAGCACCCATTCACTCATACGTCCTGTTGTCTCCTTCTGCTTCTTTCTGTCAAGGACTCCACACAGGACCAAAGCTTCTTTGGCTTGTCTGCACTGGGATACCTACTCAGAGGCAGGGAGTTGGTGATGGTTATGCTAGTATGTGGGATATTTATCCGAGTTTGGTGTGACACCCCTCACAGTGATTTGTTTGATGTTTTCCTCCTGATTTGATTGAGTTTGGGACATACAGAGAAACCAAATACCCTTCTCCTCAGATTAAGTACATATAGCCACATAGCATTTGACTCTGGTTCTGTACCCTGGCTAAGGTGAATTTGCCAGGTCACATGCTGCAATGTTATTCTCTCTTTTGTAGTGACTCTCCACAAAGAAGTTACTACATGCTTCAGGGTGCTTGTTTCTTTTCAAGTTGATGTCTTCTTGGAAATTTTCTCATATGTTGCAAAGGCAGTGTTGAATTCCTTTTCTTAACTACTACTATTCCATTGCATGTGGGTTTTTTTTTACATAATTGGATGTATATTTAGTATGTAAAAATATGGGACACATAACTTCTTTGAACATTATTTAATGTTGATTTGTTGAGGTCTTAGGAAGAGGGTTGCTGGATCATAGCTTTGTGTATTTGTAGTTTTACTGTGAAGTCTCTTACTGGTCTGTGTAGCATTTCATAGTTTCATGTCCACTAGGTGGTTCCAATCAGAGGCTGAAGTTTAGAGCTGTCATCCTCTGAAGCACAGGATCTTCATGGCCCCTGTGCTTTGTGTAAGGGGGTGCTCTTTGTTTCCTCCTCAAGTGTCCTCCTTATATTGTCACCTGTGAGGGAACACTCTTGCTTGGGCTGCTATTTGAGATATCCCTGACCTTGCCAGGCAAATTGACAGCCCTTGTTGTTGAGGAGCACCTGGCCTCAGTTAGTGACATCTATAGTACCTGCTTCTACCCACCCAGTGAGGGCTACATACTGAGAAGGTAGGGGCTTGAAGCTCCCCAGAATCATCATGCTTAGGAAGTGAAGGCCACAGATAGAACAGGAAGATGACTGGTTTGAAGGCCATTTGTGTATCACAGATCCTCATTCGGATTCAAGATACATTACACAATCGTTCCTAACTTTCAGTAAAAGATAACCAGGTTGCTATGCTTCCACTTGAGCCTGATGCCAAAAGTATGCTATGTGTTTCTTAGTCTGGGTCTTGATGACCCTAATGTGGAATTAAGAAGACTTCTAAGATCTTTGGCATACTTGTATCCCCACTTTGTACTTCATGGATGTGGTAAAGCAGCAGAGTGACTCAGGCCATGTCCTCTGGTGGGCTAGGTGTAGTGCGCATAAGGCATACCTACAGACAGCCCCTAGTCTAAAGCTTTGTGGTCTTCTGTTAGATGTTGTAGCACAGCCAGAAAGGATTGAGGGTTGAGGTCTACAAGTGGTGAAACCAAACCTGAAGGTTTACATGGTATCTTCCTGGTTTAAGCAAGTGTAATAAGTTTACATTTTGGTGAGTGCAAAGCTAAAACAGGAATGGCTAAGACACAAAAGACTAGAGAACGATTATCTGCAATAGGTAAAGAGAACACTGGAATTGTTTTCAAAGCTGTGCACCACCCTCCACCCTATCCTGCAAAGGAAGTATGGAGTTTTATTCAGGGAGCCTGTACATAATTAGATAGAAAAACAGTGTGAGAGTCAGCACATTCCTAAGTGTGCTCAGTTTAAGTGGGAAAAGTGCTCAAGTTCAAGTAGGAAAGATGACATATTTTTTAGCATGCTTCATATAAATTATGGAACACATGTTCTAAGTAATTGAATATTTGAAAGGAACACCTCTGAGCATGCTCAATTTCCTCCAAAAGACTGTAGCTGAAGCAAAAGGAAGGGTGACTTTGAAGGTGCATTAACACAGGCATTTCTCCCTAAAGGGTTCTGCTTTAGTTAATGGGTAAAATCTTAACATATATAGGTCATTAACCTAATCTATATACCCAGGAGCTGTGTAGCAACAATTTGTGGCCACAACTGTCCCATTTCAATCCCAGTATGGCTATATAGAGGGCCTTGCACACCTCTTCAGTGGAAGTTAATGTCTTAAAAACTCCCTATCTGGGAACTCTTGTTCTTTTCCTGTCAAAACAGCAATGTCCCTAGACTGCTTTATAGTCACATTGCCACATGCAAAGAATATAAAGGTCAACAGTGTTGCACAACCAAATATAAGTAAGCTATGCAGTTATCTGTTATTTAATAAAACAGTATGTTTGTACTCAGTTTTATCTCATTAGGGAGTTACATGTTATTCATATTCAAAATACCACGTGTGTGAATAATAAATGATTAATTCCTTCATAGGAAAAATGATGGGGCCTTCAGAGCCTGAAAGTTTCCATCTATGGGCTACAATTGGCTATGAAGATAGGGTGGGTGTCTGTTTTGAGCAGGGCAGGGTCACTGAGCTGCACTGGCCAAGTTGGGCTCTCTGGGGCCAGCAGCTACGGTCTCTCACTCACTTCCTTTTCTGTTATTTGCATGACTCAAATGCCAGGGAATTAAAGGGGAAATCAGAGGGTAGAAGCAGTTAAGCATGAACGGGATGCACTTTTCCTGGTGAATGATGCTTTGTTGGATGACTTATCCCCTGGGAATGCCTGAGTCAGATTCAGACAAATGGAAGAAATTAGTCTGGGATATCAGGAGACCCTCGATGCCTTGTCTTTATGGGCACACATGGAGCGTATTCTGAAATCACTTTCTCCTCCTGTGCTGATGACATTTCAGGGATCTTTATTCCTCCCACTTTAGCCTAAGGACAAATGATACTGTTGACAGTGGACAGCCAGGCTATCACTGGAGAGGACTAAGCTTCAATTGGCCCCTTCAAATGTTGGAGGAAACATCTGTAAGAGGACAGAATGTAGAAGCTGCTGAGGGTACTAGCATGAGCTGTGTATGTCCTTGAACCAGTGATGTGTCCAATCTAAAACAGAATCACGAGGAAGAACTTGAGAAATGTCTCTGAGGATGCAACCTTGGCCTTTCTCCTGGCTGTCACATGCATTTTATAGAATATTTTCACTGTTTAGAAAATTAAATCTGCCCTGATTATCAAAAAGGGAAAAAACTGTTTCTGTCCCACATTGAAATTGCTCCATGATGCCCTCTCATGCTTCAAGGACCCCTCAATGACTAATCAGGGAACATTTTCACATATCCCCAGGGGCCTGCATTCCTATAGGAGATCTCCCAACAAGTAGGGGCAGTTCAAAACAGAGCAAGAGGTGTCTGGGTGTTCCCTGCTTTTGGAACACCCCAAAGGCTGAGCCAGAGGAAGTTGTTTCACTTTGAACACAGTGCCAGTGCTATAGGGACAGGGACAATCGCTAAGGACCCTTGCATGAGAGGGTGAACAGCAGGTGTGTTGGGTACTGTATTGGGTAATTTTCTCATTTTGTGACAAAATGCTGGACAAAATAACTTAAAGAGGGAAGGGCTTATTTTTGGCAATAGCTTAAAAGTACAGCTATCATAGCGGAGAAAGGAGCATGAGGCAGCTGCTCACATTTCAGACACAATCAGGAAGGTCAAAGAGATGGATGCTGGTGCTCAGCTTGCTTGTTTCTTTGGTTCAGTCATTAACACTCAGAATAGGCCTTCTCTCCTCAGTTAAAGCCCCAAACATCCTCAGAGACACATTCAGAGGTGTTTTTCCATCTTTACTCTAAATCCACCCATGTACATGACGACGATTAAGCATTAAAGGGGACCACCGATGTCTGTAGCAGTCTTCCAAATGACACTGGAGAGGTTGTGTCTAAGCTGGGCTTCCTTCCTTACTTCTGGTCTTTACATTGACTCCACTTGCCCTTGGCCTGTTCCGAGGACTCTGACGGAAGCCACCAGCACAGGTTCAATGTGTGCTGTTTGTGAATGTCCCAGACCTGAGGCAGAAATAGGCTGCCCTCACTCTGGTAGCAAAGACAGTGACAATACTTTTCTAAGTAGTGAGAGCATTGTTGCACAAAAGAACTAGGGCTGAGCTGCCATGGGTGAGGACCAGCTGCTACACAGTGAGGGCCTCCACTGGCTGCTGAGTTTCTCACATTTTTTTTTCTTTCAAATACACCTATGGACAAATTTCAGAATCACTCGCAGCTCTCAAGGTCCTGGTTGCTGCACTACCTGCTTTTGCTGCATCTAATACTTTCTATTACTTTCATAAGTTAATTATTGTCCTAGTTAGGGTTTCTATTGCCGTGATAAAACACCATGACCATAAACAACTTGGGGAGGAAAGGGTTTATTTTAGCCTATACTTCCAGGTGACAGCCTATCACTGAAGGAAGTCAGGGCAAGTATTCAAGGAGGGCAGGAACTTGGAAGAAGGAACTGATACAGAGGCCAATAAAGGAATGCTGCTCACAGGCTTTCTCCCCACAGCCTGCTCAGTCTGCTTTCCTACAGTGCCCAGGGCATCCAGAAGTGGCAATTCCCACAGTGACCTGAGCCTTCCCAATCAACAGTCAAGAAAGTGTGCCAGAGGTCTGCCCACAGACCAATCTAGTGAGGGCATTTTCATATTTGAGGTTTCTACTTCTAAAATGACTTTACTTTATGTCACATTGACAAAACCACCCAGAACAACTATAGTAAATTATAACAATTAAGACTTTAAAATATGCAGGCTTTATCCATTGGCTGTGTGAAGGCCTGTTGCCAGTTTTCATGTGTTACCTCATTCCACACAGACAGAAACTTCACAGAATCACATCTGGTCTTAAGTCAGGAAATTGAATCCAGGAATGCTCATTACTCACTTGTATTAGGCTGAGGTATAATTTCACCACATTTCAGATATTCTTAGTGGAATGTGTTGTTTTTCAAGTGTTTACTGTGCTAACATCCCAAGGGTCTTGGGGATATAAGTGGAATATGATGATAAAGAAGGATGGGTGTCAGGCAGGAAGGTTAGTTTGCTAAGCAGCACCAGTTGTGGGCTATAAAACCAGGAGTAAGTTAAAGAAATTCAGGGCCTAAGTCCCAAAGTTTATTCTTATTCTCTCTCTCTCTGTGTGTGTGTGTGTGTGTGTGTGTGTGTGTGTGTGTGTGTGTGTGTGTGTGTGTGTGTATTGCATGTATGTGGTACCTGAGGAGGCTAGAAGAGTGTGTGAGATCTCCTGGAGCTGGAGTAACCATCATGTGGTCCTGAGAAGTCCTCTGGAAGAGCAGTATGCACTCTTAACCACTGAGCTGTCTCTCCAGCACCCTCCTTACTCCCTCCATGATCTTGCATAGTCCAGGCTGGCCTTCAACTCACTGTATGGCTAAGGATTACCTTGGACTTTTGTTTCTCCTGTCTCTAACTCACAAGTACATCACCATAGGAACAGTAGTGTTCTTTGACGGTTTGCAAGGTTCATGTTCATGGTAGGTCTTGTGTTCTCAGGGATGGAACAAGAACAGTTCTCTCAGCCTCCTAGAGATTGGGTGAAAAAGAGAGTTCAGGCTGCTCAGAGATATAGGAAGGATAAGTCCATCCATCCATCCATCCATCCATCCATCCATCCATCCATCCATCCACACACCCACCCATCTGTCCCTTTATGTTTTTAAATACCAGCCACACGCTCTATTGTGTATTGTACAGCTATGATTCTCAACCTTAATAATGCTGCCACTGTGTAATCCAGTTCCTCATGTTGTGATGACCCCCATAATAAAATTATTTTGTTGCTACTTTATCACTGTAATTTTGCTACTGTTATCCATTGTAATGTAAATATCTGAAGTATAAGGTATCCGATCTGTAACCTTTAAAGGGGTCATGACAGGTTGAGAACCATTGTTTTGCAAGGAAATGAAACATTCCATTCTTCAGAGAAACTCTTTAAGCTAAGAAAGACAAACGACTCAATAGCTTCAGGAAATCCCTGAAACTGACCCTATTTACCAGGCCCCTAATTCCTCAAACACACATGAACTCTAAGGACTGTTGAGAATCACTCAAATAAGCTGAGTTCTCTGGAAGAAGCAGAGACTACCCAAAATGCCCGGAAAGGAAGCTCTCCAACCTGTTGAGCTGTCTGTAAGTTGTGCAGTGCACCTTGAAATCTCCAGCTTTTGTGAACTGTCACCCATGTTGTGGCAGGCTTTTGGTGATGTTGCTGCTTTTTAGTTATTTTTACTCCTATATATAACTTCATACTATATTCCTGTAAGTAACCCCAACAAAACTCAGTGGTTCACCAAGTTGCACTTTGGAGGTATCCTTTCTTTAGTCTGTCATCAGTTTCCTATCTGGAGTGAGTAGACATTTGCTCACATCCCCAGGAATAGTGTTATGCAGCGTGTTCTCCCGGGTTTGCCCAGCATTTCCTGTGAGGTGCCACACTGAGTGAAACTGTAGTGTGTCCCTGAGTGTGCCCAGCCTCTTTTGAGAAATTTCATTCAGAGACACTGTAGTACATCCCTCAGAGTCTCCGGTATCTCCTGTGAGGAGGAGCCTTACTGAATAACATGTGTCCTTTGAACATGCTTCAGAATCTTCTCCTTGGAAACCTCTTTGAGACAACACTTTAAAAACATGAACTGGTTCTAAATCTGAGCTTTCGGAAGCCGGTAGTCTGCACTGTGTAGCTAGGATATACCCTGTGAATAGAAAACTTGAATTGGATGTTTTTGGAGGTTCCCAGGCCTAGATTTTTCCTACCATCAGTAAATTCTCCTGGAGATGTTCTGAGAGCCACAATGAGCCGCTCTGTGACCGGGATGGTTTATGACAGGCCCAAATACACCTCCTACCACAGTCTCTGGCCATCTCTTGTGAATGGTGACTGGGTCAGTTTTGGAATCTGAACACGCGTTGCCAGTTAGTGAATTAATCTTAATGGTGTGGACAGATGTGCAAATAGTACAAATGACAGTGGTTCGCTTCCTGAGCCCAGTTTGTTTTGTTGGTTTTCTGTTCTGTTTTGTTTGGGACAGAGTCTCCGTATACAGTTAGGCCAGGCGACCTTGACCATGCAGCAATCCTGCTTCTGTCTCCTGAGTTCTGAGTTCTGGGATTATAGGTGTGTCACCAAATTTTATTTTCTCTCTCTCTCTCTCTCTCTCTCTCTCTCTCTCTCTCTCTCTCTTTCTCTCTCTCTCTCTGTGTGTGTGTGTGTGTGTGTCTATGTCTCTGAGTTTTATATATGTTGAGAAACTTAATTTACTCCAATAATGAGGGATGAAGGAAGATCAGAAGCAAGATTCTTGTCTCCTGCCCTTTCTTCTTGTATCAGATGAAAAGGGGCTAGGCCTGGGAAGGCCTAGGACTTTTCCTGGGCTGCTGAGGGCTTGTTCAGGGTCATTTGGGTGGCTGATAGGCCATCTTTCCACTCTTCAGGACTGGCTACTTATGCTACTTCATGTCCTACGTCAGGGGCAACAGCAAGCTCATCGTCAACAGCAAGTTGAGCCCCATGCATTTTGATGGTCACACTCTGGCTATCGTGCCCAGCAAAGCAAGGTGGCGACATCCTTAGCTATTTGTGACAAGGTAGCTGGGGTGCCATTGTCATACTCCAAGACTTCAGTGTAGATGGGAGGGGCATTCCAGTGGCCTGGCCATGAAAGTAAGAGTTGAAGTAGAGGCCTTCTTGCAATGACACCCCAGTGGGGGTTCACATTAGCCAGTGAGCAAGAAGAATACATATTTCATGTATTCATGTTCATGCCTAGTTTGCATGATGTAGCTGTCAGGAGGTAAGGCTCCATTGTTAGAAGCTCTGTCAGTCTCATGATTGGGGAATGGTTTTGGAAAATAGTCAGATAGCTTCCCTGACCTTATGAACATCTCCCCACCCTCATTACAGCCACCCTGGACCCCCTCCTCCTCAGCCAGTGCCTTCACTTTGTCCTTCATGTAGCACACTCCCAACAGGTGGTAGTAAACACACAATCCATACCGTGGCAGGAAGAGCACACCTGCATGTATACTTGTAAATGGATGCTGGTATGGTCCAAGGAATAGAGGACATGCTGAGACCATAGGTGTGTGTGTGTGTGTGTGTGTGTGTGTGTGTGTAGCTCCAAAGACACTGCCTGTGGTGTATCCTCAATGGAGGATGATGGGGATGCACACTGCCCAGCAGGAATGCAGCCCTTGCATCGGAAAGCCCCAAGCCCTGCTGGCCCATCGTCCTGGAGTATTCAGTTATTTTATGGCTTCCTAAGAAAGGTGAGTTCAACACATGACACTGTAGAGAGGCTACTCTCATGTAGTTTTCAAAATAGTGTAATGATTGTTCTACCCTTTTGCTGGTGATGTCAATCTCTTATTGTACTTCTTTTGTAAATTCAGTTTTATCAAAGTTCTGTACATATAGTAAAAACATAATGATTATAGGGGAAATAGGGTGTTTGTGGTATTTACTACCATCTCTTGTGCCAGGGTCCTGGAATAAATCCCCTGCAAATAAGAAGACATGACTGTAATACACAAAACCTTTCACACATTGACAGGAAAATGTCAATAAAAAGGATAGCAAAGTAGACAGAAGAGGTAATCAGGCGATCATAAAGGAACAAACTGGCCCACACTCAAGACTGAGAGCATGCCATGATACCATTCCCATGACTTTTTGGTTACTGGCAAGAGTGAGAGAAGTCTGGATAAAACTGAGGTCACTGATGAGTGAATCTTGAGATGATTTAAATTAAGAGTCTCCTGGCTGGGTTTGATCTGATTGGATGAACTCATCAGAGTCTCAGGTTTTCCTAGGCTGGGTCTCCTGAAACAGTTTGTCCAGCTCTTTTCTTCTGGCCCTGAATAATCAAAGAAATGAATCTTGGGAAAATAAGAAGAGTCACAGGAGAAGACCCTTTGCTGTCTGAATTTCCAGTAGAGAGGGCAAGCCAGCTAAAATCTTGATCTTAAATTAAGCCTGTGTAGAAACTGTGTGATAAAAAATGGAGGCTGTTTCTATGTATTAGGTTATAATGTCCATCTCACAGTCTAATCTCCAGCCATGCAACAGACCACCTGTGGCAGTTCTCCACTCCCTCAACTTCCATGTCCTGTGGATCTGTAGATATTCCCTTCCTAGCCCCCCTCCTCCCAGTCCTTGCTTTGTCCCAGCCCCCAGCCCAGGCAGGTACTTTTTGCTAGGGCAACAAAGGGGCTGTCAGCAGATCCACACCTCTCCTGCTCCTCCAGATCTCATCCCTACTTCTGTAGCAGAAAACCTGCTGCAGTCTCCCTTTCTTCTCTGACCCCATCCCCAGTGGCTCACAAAGATCTTTTCCAACTTTTCTCCCCGCAACTCATCCCAGTATCCCAGCCTCCATCTCCACCAGGCTCTCCCTGCTAACTAGCAGGCTACTCCTGCCAGGGTACCAAGTAGGCTGTAGATCTACTTAGTCAGCACTCAGTACCCCCAAACACATGTTACCTAGAACTCCCAGTGACCACAATTTTCAGGGTCAAAGAACATTTCCTACCAGGCGATACACAGGACCTACACTCTCTGAAAATCCATAAAGGAAACAGAAACAAAAGATCAAATCACCAACCCAACAAAGACAAATCAGAAATCAGCACCTAGACCTATAACCATCCCAATCCCAGATGCTGAAGACACCAGTCTAGAAACACAAGAACTAAAAAAATAGAGGTCGGGGAATGAAGTGCTTTCTTTGAAAACATATGTTTATTCTTTAAAGAAACATGGAATTTATAAAACTAGGGTTAAAAAATCTAAATCTAGGTATAGAGGCAAAGATTTAGAAAGAAAATGCACATTTGTACATAAGGAACTAATTTAATAAACAGCCTTTCCCTGTTAGCTTGTGATTAAACCAAATTGCCAGCTTAAGCTTTTCTGTGCAGAATTTCAAATGCCAACACATTATATTGTGATTCCTCTTAATTTTTCACAAAGAAAATGCAAAATGAATTCATACACTGGAGTAAGTAGAAAAAAATCATGTGTTTCTCCAGGGAGTATGCGACAAGGAGAAACTGAGAACAATGATAGATGTTTGAATAGAGGGGGCATTTGTGAGAGCTTCTCCGTCACTCTGTTGATAATTATGTCTCTTCTATTATGACTTCCCAGTGGACTAATAGAATGAAAACCAGCATTCAGGTGGTATGTTCACGCCAGCAGTAGAATGCAGGATTTCTTTCCTTCCTGGCTTTTGCCTCACTTCAACCCCATCAGCACAGACTACCTGTACCTTGACACTGTGAGCATCTACAGTTATTAGTACATGTTAATCTGTGTTTGTCTGTTTTGAACTGTGTAAAGGGAGAATAAATGTATCTTGAAAACGGAGACAACAATAGAATATCATTCCTCCAATATAATTATCTTCTGTGTTTAGAAAGCCTGGTGTTTTGCCAACTACATTTATGTTAGCTATTATGGAAATGATTTTAAAACCTACTTTAGTCCACAGTGAAGGCAGTAGATGGGATCTTATAAGAATAAAGATATTTTTTCTTTCATTGTAAAAAGAAAAAAAACCATAATCAATAACAGCCAGGGCAATATGTCTCCCTAGAGCCCAGCTATCCTACACAGTAGTCCTTGAATATTCCAACATAGCTGAAACACACACACACACACAAGACCTTAAAACCACCTATATGAAGATGATAGGGGCACTTAAAAAGGAAATTAATAAATCCCTTAAAAGAAACCCAGGAAAACATAAACAGTGGAAGGAAATGCATTAAAACTGTTCAAGACCTGAAAATGGAAATAAAATAAATAAAGAAAACCAGAACTGAGGAGATTCTGGAAATGAAAAATTTAGGAATTCAAACAGAAACTACAGAGGCAAGCTTCATCAACAGAATACAAGAGATGGAAGACAGAATCTCAGATGTTGAAGATATGATAGAAGAAATGGAAACATCAGTTTAAAAAAATGTTAAATCTAAAAAACTTCTGACAAAAAAATCCAGGAAATTTGGGACACCATTAAAAGACCAAATCTAAGAATAATAGGAATAGAGACATCAAGCTCAAAGCCCAGAAAATGTTTTTTAACTAAATCACAGAAGAAATTTTTTCTAACCTAAAGAAGGAGGTGCCTATAAAGGTACAGGAAGCAAAATGAACACCAAAAACATTGGACCAGAAAGGAAAATCCCCTCATCATATAATAGTCAAAACACTAAATGTACAGAACAAAGAAAGAATATTAAAAGCTGCAAAGGAAAAAGACAAAGTAGCATATAAAGGCAGATCTATTAGAATTACACCTGGTTTCTTAATGGAGACTGTAAAGATAACAGATGCCATCCCAGACTACTATACCCAGCAAAACTTTCAATCACCATAGATGTAAGATATTCCATGACAAAGCCAAATTTAAGCAATATTTATCTACAAATCCAGCCCTACAAAAGGTGTTAGAAGGAAAACTCCAACCTCAGGAAGTTAACTATTACCATGAAAACACAGGAAATAAATAATTGCACACCAGCAAAATCAAAAGAAAGGAAACACACACCACCACCACCACCAAACAACAACAACAATAAAATAACATGGAATCAACAATCACTGACCATTGATCTTTCTCAAGATTAAGATCAATGGTCCCAATTCCCTAATAAAAAGATACAGACTTACAGAATGGATATGAAAAAAGGATCCATTCCTGCTGCTGCATTTAAGAAACACATCTCAGCATTGAAGACAAACATTACCCCCAGGGTAAACTGTTGGGAAAAGATGTTGCAAGCAAATGAACCTAAGAAGCAAGCTGGTGTAGCCATTTTTAATATCTAACAAAATAGACTTCAAACAAAAACTAATCAAAAGAGATAGGGAAGGATATTACGTAATCAAAGGAAAATATCCATCAAGATAACATT
Source organism: Cricetulus griseus (assembly GCF_003668045.3). Classification (NCBI taxonomy): domain Eukaryota; kingdom Metazoa; phylum Chordata; class Mammalia; order Rodentia; family Cricetidae; genus Cricetulus; species Cricetulus griseus. The sequence goes on from NC_048600.1 coordinate 134,216,761, forward strand.
TCAATTCTTAACATCTATGCCCCCAAATAAAATGGCACCACAAGTTTGTGTAAGAAACACTACTATAGCTTAAATCACATACTGACCCTCACACACTGATATGGGAGACTTCAATACTCCACTCTCACCAGTGGAAAACTATAAACACAGAAATGCTGGAGCTAACAGATACTATAAACCAAATGGATCTAACAAATATTTATGAAACAGTTCACCCAAACACAAAAGATTATAGCTTCTTCTCTGCATCTCATGAAACTTTCTCCAAAATTGACCACATACTTAGACACAAAGCAAGTCTCAACAGATACAAAAAAAACTGAAATAACTCCCTGCATCATATCAGACCATCATGGACTAAAGCTGTATATCATCAACAACAAAAAGCTTAAAAACTTGTGGAAATTGAACAACTTTCTACTGAACGAAAAATGGGTCAAGACATAAATAAAGAAATTAAAGACTTTCTAGAATTCTATGAAAATGAACATACAACATACACAAACTTATAGGACACAAAGAAAGCAGTGCTAACAGGTAAGTTTATAGCATTAAGTGCCTACATAAAAAAACTGAAGAGCTCTTATACTAGCAACTAACAGCACACGGGCACACCTGTCCGGGCTACTAGGAGGCAGGGCTACAATGTCTCCCTACACACCTGAAAGCTCTAGATCAAAAAAAAAAAAAGAAAAAAAAAAGGAATCACACTCAAAAGGAGTAGATGGCAAGGAATAATCAAAATCAGGGCTGAAATCAAGAAAATAGAAACAAAGAGAACAATACAAAAAACTCAGTGAAACAGAGTTTGTTTTTTGAGAGAAACCAAAAGATCAACAAACTCTTATTAAAATTAACTAAAAGATGAAGAGAAAATATCTAAATTAACAAAACTAGAAATGAAAAGGGGGACATAATAGATACCAAGGAAATTCAGAGAAACAATCATATAAGATCGTACTTTAAAACCTGAACTCCACAGAATTGGAAAAATCTAAAAGAAATGGATCATTTTCTTGATAGGTACCATTTTCCAAAGTTAAATCAAAATCAGATAAACAATTTAAATAGACCTATAACCCCTAGTGAAATAGAAGCAGTCATTAGAAGTCTTCCCCCTTTAAAAAAAAAAAAAAAAAGCCCAGGAGCTAGCACAGAATTCAACCAGACTTTCAAAGAAGAGTTAATGCCAATACTCCTCAAAACATCACACAAAATAGAAACAAAAGGAATATTGTGCAATTCATTTTATGAGGTCACAGTTACCTGATACCCAAACCACACAAAGGCCCAATAAATAAAGAATTACATACCAGTTTCCTTTATGAACATAGATGCAAAAATACTCAATAAAATACATGCAACCAGATCCAAGAACACATTTAAAAGATCAAGTAGGTTTCATTCCAGAGATGCAGGGATGGTTCAATGTATGGAAAACAATAATGTAATCTACCATGTAAACAACCTGAAAGAAAAAATACCAACATTAGAAGTAGAAAAGGTCTTTGATAAAATCCAAAACCCCTTCACAATAAAGATTCTGGAGAGATTAGGGACACAGGGGACATGCCTAAATATAATAAATCCCATAGCCAACATCAAATTACTGGAGAGGAACTCAAAGCAATTCCACTAAAATCAGGAACAAGACAAGGTTGTCTATTCTCTCCATATCTATTCAATATAGTACTTGAAGTCTAGATCAGAGTTATACGAATTGGAAAGGAATAAGTTGAAGAATCTTTATTTGCAGGTTATATGATAGTATACATAAATGACCCTAAAAATTCTACTGGGACACCATCATTTGGACACAGCAGCAGCCTACAGAATGGGGAAAAGATTTTTTTATCAACTCTACATCTGCTAGAGAACTTATATCCAAAAGAACTCAAGTATTTAAACACCAAATAATTTCAAGAATGCTGATTGGAACAAATGCAGAGAAGTCACACATAGGGACACCATAGTGAAATTGCAGAAAACAAAAAATTAAAAGAAGTACTTTAAAAGAACCAGGGACAATGACACATTATATACAGAAAAGCAGCAATAAGGTAATTTCTAACTTCTCAGAAAGAGTGGAGGACAGAATGTTGACATTCTAAAGAAAGAAAAAGTAGTAATCGCATGGGCTGAGGAAATGGCACAATTGGTAAAGCACCTTCCATATAAGCATGTACTTGAGTACTTGAGTTGGATCCATAGTACCATATAAAAGCTGACACAGTGTGTGTATGTATCCTCAGTGCTAGGTAGAGATTAATGAATCTGTAGTGCTCATTGGCCTGCCAGCCTGGTCAAATTAATACACACTAGGTTCAGTGAAAAATTCTATGTCAAAAATAAGGTGGGGAGCAATCAAGAAAGACATCTGATGTTGCCCTGTAGCTTCATCTGTCAACCAATATTCTGTATCCAGAGAAAGTGTGCTTCAACATTGAAGACAATAAAAAAATGCAAGCAATATGTATCCTATCTGTTAGATCACAGAGCTGCCTCTCTGTGTCTCCCAAAAATCAGGCCACACTCCTTAAAATTCTCTCCAGAGAGCTGATAAGCCTGTTGTGGCCTTGTGACTCCCACAGAGTTCTCTTTCTCCCCCTTTCCACTATAACTCCCCTTTCCTGTTGCCCTGACCCAGATAGCATTGAGTTATAATTCTACTTTTATCAGTACCTTATGACTTCCTGCACATAATCTAGCCACATGGTATAGAACTTAATCCCCCTCATAGATCCATAAGAGCAAGATATTCCCTTTGTCCTGCTGAACTGACAGACTGTCTCTTCCTTCTGGATGTCATTGTGTTATCTATAGCACAATGCTATATCTCTCCAAATCCATCATGACTGAAAGGAACTGAGTTGGCTTCTTCAGGACATATGCCATATTATTTCTAATGCTCTCCTACTTCAGGGCCTCAGCATGGCTACCTATAACTGTGAGCCTATAACTCTCCTAATAAAGCCCTCCTGAAGAGTAATTTTTTCTCAACATCCTTCTATGAACCTGTTTTCCTTTGTAACACTACCAGTGGGCAAATGGTTGAAAAGACAGTCTACATGTAATGGCTAGAGTAATTAATACATTGTTTAAAAACATGAATTAGAACTATGTTATTTGACAGAGATAGAGTGAGAAACAATTTAAGAGACAGAGAGAACTCTATTAATATATTTGTCTCCTTTTGTATCTACAGCAGTGTGCCAAGGGGGCAGAGGGTAAGACTGCTTCAGATGTAGACCACAGCTGTCCACATTGTTTGCTGTGAATCTAAAAAACACTGAGTGTCTACAAGTAGGTCTGCATTCCATTGTCCCCATGCACCATCAATTCTTAACAAGGCCTCGGCTTGATTTGTAGGTAAGCCCCATGATTTACAACATTGTGTTAACTAAGGCAGGGGAGAGGTGGAACAGAGGAAAGGAACAGGGTCTGAAAGCAACAGAAGAGAAGACAAAAAGAGTGTACCAGAGAGTCCTCATCAATGTCACACAGTGATGTGAGTACATAGTAAAGGAAATTTACATAGGGGGACTTTAAAGGAAAAGAGCTTCCTGATCTCATATTGGCTTCCTGAGGCCTGGCCTTCCTCTCTAGCCCTGGAGTGTCTCCAACACCTACCCTGAAGGCCTAGAGCTATTCTGACTAGGATTTGGCTCTTCTGCTCCTTGCACTGAGCTGTTTGAAATCCTTGGATTGGTCGAGAATTTTCTGGAATATGGTTTTTGCTCCTCCTTATGTGTGTGACATTGGAAATCCCTCAGTCTGAAGGGATTTCCCTATGTGTCTAACATAGCTCCCCAGCAGGGCACTTTTGGTTGATTAGCAGAGCTTTTGTGAGATTTCCCCAGCAGGTGGCTTTTGATCTATGTGGGCCTCAGGCAATTGTGTTCCTGAGTTAGGGTTGGTTAACTGTGTTGTGCTTTTGTTAGTTTGTGTTTGTTTTGTTTTTGTCAGTTTAATACAACTTAGAGTCATCTTGGAAGAGGGAGCTTCAGCTGAGAACATTCCTCCCTTAGACTGGTCTGTAGGCAAGTCTATGGGGGGCATTTTCCCAATTAAAAGTTGATGTGGTAGGGCCCCATCCATTGTGGGTGATGCCTCTGGGTAGGTGGTCCTCCTTGTATAAAAAAGCAAACTGAGAGCCCTGGAGAGCAAGCCAAGGTTCCTCCATGGTCTCTGCTTCAGTTCCTGCCTCCAGGTTCCTGCATAGAGCTCCTGTTTTGACTTCCTCCTATGATGGACTGTAACCAGTAAAGTGAATTAAATTCTTTCCTCCCCAAGTTTCTTTTGGTTATGGTGTTTATTACAACAAAAGAAGGCAAGCTAAAACAGTTGGATTCTAAGAATGGTGTCTCTCCACCCTCAGCAGCTAGATCCACAAAGAATGGACCAGCAAAATGCAATTTAAAAACTTTCCATCTAGCTACCTGATGAAAATCAATGGCTTTGAATTTGGGTACAGTTTGAAAATTCCATCACTGGATGTCTGTTAAGGACCAACAAACTATAGACACAATACCTTGGCAAAGGAGGCCTCTGTGTTTGGTTCTGTCAGGACAAAAGTGCTGCTGCACTCTCAGAAGCACTGGCAACACCCCTGGAAGATTATCTTTGCTTTTGATATTTCTCTATTGTTGTTGCCCTTCCTGGTACCTGGCTATTTCTTTCTACCTCTATTTTTCCTTTTCATTGTCTTATTTGCATTGACCCTCATCTGTAACTGGTCCTATGTGTGTGCTGTATATGTTTTTAAAAGGTTTTTTTCTCTGCTTTTAATTTTTAAAAAAGAAAGTTTAATTCTACCCCAAAGCCTCCCATGTGACACTCAGGATCATGATGACCTCACTATGTGTACCCTTACTTGCTTGGCATCATAAGTGGTGAAGTGGTGCCCTGGAAAATCAAGGGTTCTAAAGGACATTCTTGTTGTCCTTGCTATCTGTAGCTCCACTTTGTGGCATAGCAGCTCCAGAATACTTGATATCTGTTTGCCAAGGTTCTGGGGGTAGTCACTCCTGGACCTGGGTGCTCCATGGCTCTTTGGACCTCACAGCTCTGTGGGTACTGCAGAGCTGGGTGACTCAAGCTGAAGAGGCAGTAGTGTCCACACCCTGATGTGTTTTGGATTTCAGTTTTTTTTCCCCTCCTCAGAGGGGGCCTGGGAATCTCAGCTGGTGACTGGTTTCTGACTTTGGCTGTCAGCAAACAGTGTGTGGGGCTCTGCCTGCCCACGCCCTATGTCTGTGAGTGCTGTGGAGGCCATATGAGTCATGCCTGCATTTTTACAGGGTGGCCTGGTAACTCTTGATTGGCCACCATGAAAACATGGACCTCAGAAGCACAAGATGGCAGGAGGAAGCCATGGCTGCTGGCTGGTGCTGTTATGAGCACCAGCATTTTGTCAGTTTGGGGACTAGGAGGGTAGTCCCTGCCATGTCCAACACCTGGTGAGTCTGGCTCCATATTATACACAGAAACTCTGGGCATTGTCTACGTATAGCCACAGAGAAACAAGTTGCTTTCTGCAGCACAGCAAGTAAGATAAGAGGAGGTCGTGGACTGCCTTGGTGTTATGACATTCACCCTTTGTTCTACCAGCTAGATTCCCAGCATAGGGATATTTGCTTTTAAACACTTGCTTGGGTCAGAGTAGCTAAACTCTGCTACAGAGTGAATGGAGGACTGTGAACTATTTCTTCTCAGAGCCAGGAGAGGTTGGATATGGTGAAAAGGCTTTTGATCTTTGCAAAGAAAGGATCCCTTGAGGCTGGAGGCGGGCAGCCTTTAGGTGTCACTCACACTGGAGAAACTTTGATGGAGCACTGACTGAGTCCCGGGAGAGGCCATGTGAATGGAGGCAAGATGCTCCTGACTCTGGCCAGCTCAGGGAAAAGTCTATCTGGGGTTTCCAGGATCAACTGCCACGTGAGTAGTTTACTCAATGTTCCAGAAGTAATGAGGACATGGCGTTAAAGAAGGACATGAAGGTAAGAGAGCATACTTCCTGAATGTGTGTATGTGTATCCATGTGTGCCTGATGCCTTGAAGGCTAGAAGAGGGAGTTATGAATGGTTGTGAGCCGCCATGTGGGGGTACCTGCTCTTATTCACTGAGCTAGCTCCCCAGTCCCCTAGGTTTAACTTTAAAAGAAACTACCAACCTTTTTCTCCACATGTTTGTATTTCTGTTGGCAATGTATGAGGGTTTCAAGTTCTCCAAATCTTTGCCTGCACTTACTACTGTGTCATTTTTGTTGTGCTCACTTCAGTGAGTATGAGATGAAAACTCATTATGTTTTGTAGTTGACAGCTTTGTGACCATGAATGCTGAACATCTTTCTCTGGGCTATCCACAGGTCTAGTCAGACCTGCAGCCCATTACAAAACTGGGCTATTTTTACTTCATGTAAAGTTTTAAGAATTCTTTATATATTCTAAGTAAAAACCCATGCATATTATAGTCTGTATATTATCTTTTCATTTTTTCACCATTGATGACTTTGAAGTGAAAGTTTTTAGTTAGTTTTGAGGAAGTCAAATTTGTCAATTTGTTGTTTTAAGGGTGATGATTTTTATGTTATATAATAAAACATTTACTTTTGTGACACAGAGTCACCAAGATTTTTCTTCTAAAGAGTTTCGTGATTTTCTTGATTTTTGTTTATTGTTCATACTATATGAGAATATATTTGATTCCAAAATATAGATCTTGTGATCTTGCTGAAATAGCTAATTCATTTCAGGAGTAATTTTGGTAGATTCCTTAGAATTTTGTTTGTAAAGATAATTTACATAATTTACTTTACTTCTTTTACTTCTTCACTTAATTTACTTCTTTTCCAACAGAGATAGGTTTACACGTTTTGTTATATTGTATTAGCTAGAATCTCCAGTACAGAGCTTAATAGAAGTGTGAGTGGGTGTCACTTTAACTCTAGTCTTACAAGCAAAGTTTTCCATCCATGTTTAATCCTAAAGTATTTGTAAGGTATAGGCTTTATATAGACATCCTTTTCAAACTGACAAAATTCTCTTTCCATTTCTGCTTTATAGAGATGTTTTATTATGATAGAGTACTGGATATTTTTTTAAATCCATGAGTCTATTTAGATGATTGTGTATGTTTTAGTTTTTAACTTTATAAGTAATATATCCCATTAATTAAGTGTTGAATATTAAACCAACTTTTGGACGCTAGGATATAAATCCTCCTTGGACTATTTTTATGTGTAGTTGGGTTCAGTTTTATTTTTATTACACTTTTCTTTGTTGTTTGTGTGTGTGTGTGTGTGTGTGTGTGTGTGTGTGTGTGTGTGTGTAGTAACTTGTAGGAATTGATTCTTCCCTTCCATTATGTGGCTCCTGGAACTCACGTTGTCACAGCAGCAATTAGCCTTTACCTGCTGAGGAATTTTGCTGACACTTTGAGATATAATTATATTCATGAGAGATATTGGACTTCTGTTTTTCTTTCTGTTGGTAAGTTCCTCTGTTTTCTTGACTAGTTTGTGACAGATTCTTTCAATATTTGTAACCAATGAAGCCATGTAGGTTTTCCTTACAGGATAGTGTTAATTATTGATCCTGTTCTTTACTTAAGTGTACTATGTTTATATTTATTCTTGAGTTGGTTTTGGTAATTTGTAATTTTCTAGGAATTTGTTTATTTCGTTTAAGCTATGTAGTTTATTGGCATAAACATTCCATTGTATTTTAAAATCCTTTTAATCTCTGTAGGGCCAGAGATTAATGATGGGGTAGCCACAGTGGAAGTCCCAGTCAAACCCGAAAAGAATGATTTGCCAATGAGGACCACCCAGATTGACCCTAAAGTTTCTGATTTTTCATTTTGTCTGTCCTTTAAAGAGGCACAGGAACATATTATTTGAACCAAACACACATACTCTTGTGTAAAACAGGTCACCTGTATTTGTTAGATGGCTGGAACCATGAAGCTTTGGCTTTTGGCTCCTGTTTACCATTATTTCTAACTAAACTGATACAGCCTGAAAGGAAAAACAAGGGTCAATAGATGTTGGAAAAGCTAATGGCCTGTTAGAAGTCTTGCTTGCAGAGCTCATGTATTTGCCTTTGCAAGGGTAGAAATATTTTGACACAAAAGTCTGAGATATTTATCTTATCCAATGGGTTGAATGGTCCAGGTGCTGAGTTGTTCAGATGACCCAAGTTTTGAGAGTCTGTGTAGATGTGAGGGAGTTCTACTGGCTTTGTGAAAATATCTCTAGAGCCTAACTAGAGACCAGAAAAGCTAAGGAAACCTCTGAGATTACCCATGACACCAGGTATATCTAGGCCTGTCCTTGGAGCCCATGTTATGTGGGAGTTTCTTGCTCAATTGCAGGGTGGGGTCAATAGGGACAGTGGAAAGTCTGGTTTCCTAAGCCTCCATCAGTCCCCAGGACAACTGTAGGTCTTCTCCTGTTCTCTGCTGTTGAGTTAAACTTCTCCCTGGTCACATGAGGGATAACCAAGCTTTAAGGGGCTTGTTTCCATACATAACTTCCTTTGGCCACTTGTTACTACACGCTGCTCATTTCTCCTCTTTCAAAACTTCTTTTCCCTTGAAGGTGGCTGAGATCCTGAGACTAAGGAATTCAGGCAGAGGTTCCAGGGTCATCTCATGCTCCTAATCTAGCAGTGTTTAGATCTTGGAGTGAGTAGGATAGCACCCGGCCTCTAGTGACCAATCATTTTCTTATCACAGAATAGAAGGGATCCCCTTGGTACAGATTGACCCCTCAGCAGACAACAGTGGAGTGTGAGTTCATAAGGGTTTGAAGTCAGCTTCATCTCCCCCAAAGTTTTCTCTGGAATTCACTTTCCTGTCTTCTGTCAAACTCCAAGTCTGAGTAGAGTGTCCCTCCCCTAAGATTATGGTTATATCTTCAGCAAGGCTGAGGCAGCTGAGCTTCTGACCATCAGTGAAGTCACCCTGGACCAGAACAGCCTAAGGCAGATGTCCTTTAAGTTACAAAGCAGAGATACCCATGGTTTTGCTTCTTTAGGAAGTTATTTCTTTTCTGTAATCATGCAGAGAGTGGATCTGTCTCTTCCTATCAGCCTACCTCGGTGGATCCTGTGCCTCACATGCATATTTCTACCAAAACTTTTATTCTTATGATGGAATTGAGTCCCTAGAATATCTTGCTTTCTTCCTGAAGGATGTCATCCTAAAGATTCTGACTTTTTCCCTCCTGTGGCCTTTGTATGATGTTCCACAGAGCATTCATCCCTTGATATCCACATGATTCTCTCCAGAACAGATAAGTGTTGGGACTCTTTGGGGTCAAGAAGTCATAATCTGTCATTGACCTCCACACAATTAGGTCAAACACCTAGATTGAAAGTAAGACCCACCCAGACTCAAGTGGAAGTGGAGGAGAAAAACACTACACGAAAAGTCTAGACGTGGTGGCTTTTCTAGATATTGAAAGTTGATTTTAAAGATACAAACTTTCTGTATATAAAAGCTGGATGTATACTGTTATGGAGCATGAGGAGATCCTGCAGCCTCGAGGAGTGAGTGACTCTAATCATCAAATGGTCAGGGTCAGTCAGGGGAATTCAGAATCGCACTCTGTTCACACAAGTGGAAGGTCAAGGCCAAGGCAGAGTCCCTGGGATGTGAAGCAGAGCCAGCCTGTATCATGGCCCCCTCCCTTAGGAAAGGTCCTGATGCCATGTGTGCTGTAGATATTCTCCATGCTACTCCAAGGGCCCAGCCATACTCAGCAGTTATGACTCTAGTTGTTTCCTGGGCAAAGTGGGGCTGAGATGGGAAAGACCCCAACTGTAGAGTTTCTGTATACTGACAATATCCTAGTCTCTAGACATAGGCCAGTCTCCTGGGATCTTTCTGCCCAATCCAAGGTTGGTTTTCAGAGAATCTCCAAAAATCTCTAATTTTTCCTGACTCCTCCCAGGGTTCCCTGGGTATGGACATGGAACACTTAAAAATCCCACTCCCCCTTTTGTTTGCAAAGTGGATTCCCAACTCACCTCATAGTGCTCCCTTAACTCTGTTGTGTGCCAGACTCTCTCTGTGTTCAGGACAACTTCTGGCTCTTGTCTGTTCTATCAGCCTGTTTATCCTGCACCAACCCACCCCATTCTGAGATCTCATAGGCTGTTTCTTATATTCCTGGGGGGGGGGTCCTCATTCTCCATCTACACACTCAAGTGTTTATAAGCATCTATGATGTGTCAGAAAATATGCCCCAAACAAAACATCAGCTTCACTAAAGCTGATCTCTAAACGGATTATGCATGTAGGAGAGAGTGGATGTTAAATGTAATGACAGAAGGTGCAATAGAGCTGGGTACAGTAGGACGGTATTCTTTACACTACAACTTCTTTAAAAATTTCCACTTATAACTCCTTTCCACCTGAGAAATTTTTATGTGACTGCATATTTAGGCATATAAAATAGGCATACAAATAAAACCTTAAGTAATAAAAGGTCAAAAAGGAAATTATTTTACTATGTATTAAAGATAAAAACAAACTTCCATATTAATGAGATATATGTACTTGTTTAACGTTTCATAAAGAATTAAATTTTAGCCAGGCATGATGGAGTCCATCTTTAATCCCAGCACTCAGGAGACAGATCTTTATGAGTTCAAGGCCACCTAGTCTATATAGCAAGTTCCAGCCACCCAGAACTACATAGTAAAACACTACTTTAAAAAAAGAAAAAGGCTGGGTGTAGGTGGTGCACGCCTTTAATTCCAGCACTTGGGAGGTAGAGGCAGGTGGATCTCAGTGAGTTCCAGGCCAGCCTGGTCTCCAGAGCGAGTGCCAGGATAGGCTCCAAAGCTACACAGAGAAACCCTGTCTCGAAAAACCAAAAAAAAAAAAAAAGAAAGAAAGAAAGAAAAAGAAAAAGAAAAAGAAAGGAGAAAGAGAAGAAAGAAAAAAAGAAAAGAAAAGAAAAAGAATTAAATCTTGTCTGAATATTTAAAATTGAAAAATATAGAACATTTTCAATGTTTTTCAGAGTTTATCAATATTTTGATTTATAATTGTTAATGCTAAGAGTGCTGTTTCACATAACATATAACACAAAATAGCAGAAAGAGGTTTATTTATTTATTTATTTATTTATTTGGTTTTTCGAGACAGGGTTTCTCTGTGGCTTTGGAGGCTGTCCTGGAACTCTCTCTCTAGACCAAGCTGGTCTCGAACTCACAGAGATCCTCTGCCTCTGCCTCCCAAGTGCTGGGATTAAAGGCGTGCACCACCAATGCCCGGCTCAGAAAGAGGTTTATGATGGCTTTAGAAATTATTGGAAACTGTTCTGATTCCAAGACAAACTCATATGATGATTTTAAATGAAATTCAAGCCAACAACTCAAACAGTAATATTTAAGATAAAAATCTAGCATAATACAATAAAAATAGACTACTTTGACACTTAAATGTTGAGAAATGAGGGTATGGAAGTATTAAAAGTGTTTGCTTTCTGTAATTAAATCATCTGTTTTACAATGTCTGCCATCCATTGTCTTAAAACCTGTGTTTCTGACCTGATACAGTGGCATGAAGTTAATTAGAAAGCATATAGTCATTTGAGCTCAAGAATGTAAAGCCAGTATGATCAATGAAGCAATATCTTGTTTTAAGTAAATAAGTAAATAAATTTAAAAAGAAGAGAAAAGGAAATAAGAACTGTTTTCTATGTTCCCAATTTTCTGATGGAGGCAGAACAGATGCTTATCCCAGGTGCCCTGTAGCAGGTGTCTCTCCATGTTCCTCACTCATTTTATATTTTCCTTTCCTTGGTTTCTTTGTTCTGTATTCTGGATAATGTCTTCAGATCTATCTTCAGCTTTGTCTAATTTGCTGCTTGTCTACCCAAGAGTTTGATATTGTGTGGCTCACTAGAACCTACTCTCCAGTCTTGAGTCAATGGGATCCCTTGGCCCTGATAGTACATTTTTAAAACCTTAAATCTCTCGCACCATAGCTCCCTGAACAAGAACATCCCATCCCTTTGAAATCTTGAAAAGCCATGGCCTATGGTTGGGCTTTACAGCTTCCCCACAACCTCTGTCCATGTGCTTGTACTTAGTCTTTCTACCCTCACTATTCCCACTGGCACCTTGAGGTGACTTACTGATATGTTCTTGGCCTTGCTTTGTGTGCTCACCGTTACTTCAGTTAGTCCTTCTTTTTAGTTCTCCAAGCTGGGGTTCCCTAGCTATGGTCTGTGGCTTTTCACTCATGATACCTGGGGTCTTTTCCCATTTCCTGAACTGTTTTTCTTAACTCAGCTCCCAGTGGCCTTTGCTGAGGCCTTTTTTCCTCAATGTGCCTTGAATTTTCTAAGTAGTAGAAATACTGCCTGGGACAGGTGAACTGCTGGCTTGGAGGGAAGACAAGACTGAGCAGAGGCAGACACAGTAGTGCTGGGGATGGCAAGAGTTCAAGGTAAAGCTGTGGGGTTTGAGGAGGAGGCTTCATGGGATTTGGATTGGGGAGAGTGGTATAGAGGCCAGAAGTGCTTTGGAAGGAATAGAGACTCCTAAATAGGAACACTGGACACCCATGGTATAATGGTGGGTGTGCATTTGTGCAGGCCCAAACCAGCCACAGCCAGAGCAGCTGAGGCAGCTTATACCATCAGAGCACAGCTTACAAAGCTAGGATTCTCAGCTGGCAAGGTGCTCAGCTGGGATTCAGCTGAAGCTGCTGATCCAGCTGAGCCTTGGTTGGTGGTCATTTCATATTCAGAGCATCGCCTCCATGAGCACAGTCCTTCATGGATTCCTTTCCTATTCTGGGTATGGCTCCTGTCTCCCCTGAGCCATCCTCATTCTGGGCTCTAATTTGACATCTCCCTTCAAAGAATCCAGCTCCCCTTCATAGGATCAATGCTTATTAAACCCCACTGCATGCCAGGGCTGCCTTCAGCTCCCTTCAGGGTTCACCATATTGAGTCTCTAAAACCCAGCCCTCCAAAATTGCTGCCTCTGCTGGGGGATCCAACCCAGAGTTATTGGGTTTGGACTTACGACCACTGGCCCCACTTGGCACATGTTATGTCCTGAGCCAGGGGAACAGCCATGCAATAGGTAGAGTGGTCTGTGTTTGGGGCCAGGGGAGAAGTTTATGCCTACTGCATCCTGCCAGTGCAACACTGGATTCCCACAGCAGTGCTCTCCATGTTCTGATTCATCTGTTTGTTAAACATGTGGATTTTGGATTTGTAGTTTGTGGGGCTGTGTAGGCCTGGTCGCACCAGCTGTTTACAATCTATCATCCAGCACAGCTTCCATGTGGCAGTTACGCTGGTTTCCTCTGAGAGTAAGAATCTCAGTGTCCAAACATTGGGCTTTCAGCTCAAAAGCAACTACATCCTTAGCATTTGTGTCCCCACAGTGACTGGAAAATTGCACATTCTCACTACTTGATTTGCTTTACAAAGTCAGTATTATAGTCTAGATAGCTTTCTTGAAAAGCTAATGGGAGCATAGTAAAACATTAGCCAGAATCACATGAGGCTGCTACAGGCTCCTATAGGGCTACCCAGGCCCTGAAGCCATCCAGTGAGTACTGACTCCCTGGATTCAGAGGACTCTGCCTCTTCCCACTAGTTCAGCCTGGAGAAAGGTCTCTTTCCACAAAAGTCTGTTATTGTTCCCTTAGAACTCTGTCTTTTCCCAATAGACATATGGCAAGGGCCATGAGCAGATATTTTGGAGACCTGAAAAATCTTACCAGCTAATAAACACAAGATAAAAGCTGTCTCACCATTGATCAAAGAAATGCAAAGCAAAACAGTAAGGCCCTTGCATTCCTGAGTCCACAGAACCCTGGTATAGTCAGAGATGTGGCAGACATTATTTTCTGGGAAGAATCTTAGCTTTTTACCTGCTTACTCTACCCTTGGTAAGTGGTCTCAAAGATGTGGATAGGGTGTGAACAAAGGTTACATAAAATATACTCTCATTGCCTGACACATTGCTAGGAAAAACGAGACATGTCTTTAAGTGGTCCAATTTGGAGCAATGATTAGATAAACCCCTCGGAACCTCTCAGAATAATTAGTTGTTGCTGTTAATCCTAGCACTCAGGAGGCAGAGGCAGGTGGATCTCAGTGAGTTCAAGGCCAGCCTGGTCTGTTACACAGAGAAACCTTGTCTCAAAACAAACAAACAAACAAACAAACAAACAAAATCTTTTCTGACATCTGCTTTTCACTGTTGTTTTTAGACCATTGATTCTTACAGGATAATTAATATAATTAGATTAATAGCTGCAGTGTTTGTTACTGTTTCTGTTGTTCTCGTTCTTTGCTCTCAATTTTGCTTTTAACATTTTTTTCTATTTTTTGTGGTTTTGATAATTTTGTATTATTATATTTCCTCTTCATTCTTTCATATCAATTGTATTTATTTTTAAAGTTTTGGTGATTGTTCTTCACTATCCATAAAGCATCATTCAATAAACTGTCAACCCCACAGGTAATGCAGAAAACTCACAATAATGAAGCATTTCCACCTCTCCATCTTTTATTCCTGTATCACTGCTGTTGTGCATTTGACTTACATGTAGGTGTTCATATGTAAGTCTGTATATGTACAGTGTGTGCATAAGCAAACACACCATAGCCATTATTTAGGCGAACATATCTGCTAGATAAATTAGTAGTAAGAAAGAGAACTACAGATATAGCTCAGTGGCAGAGCACTCAATTTCTTGGTTCAAAAATAAGAAATATGGAAGTTTTAACCAGATGTGGTGATACATGCTTTTAATCCCAGCACTCAATAAACAGAGGCAGGTGGATCTCTGTGAGTTCAAGGACAGCCTGGCCTACATAGGCAGGGCTATGCAGAGAGTACAAAAAAATGGGGCGGGGGGGGGGAGAAAGAAAAGTTTTAGTTTTAGTTTTATTTTATGTACTCTTTCTAGAATGCTTTTCCTTTCCCTTTGTATTTTTTTTTCTGTTTTTACAGTATATTTTCCTTTCTCTCTGAAGAGCTTTTAACATACAAAAGGGAAATCTTGCTTTATCTCAGAAGGACAATATTACAGGGTACAGATTCCGGGTTGGCCATTTCTTCAAAGTTTATTTAATTATCATTATTTATTTATTTATTTGGTTTTTCAAGACAGGGTTTTTCTTTGTATCCCTGGTTGTCCTAGAACACTTTGTAGACAATGCTCATCTTAAGCTCAGAGATCTGTCTGCCTCTGCTTCCTGAGTGCTAGGATTAAAGGCGTGTATCACCACCACCTGGCTTATTTACTTATATTTATTATTAGTTATGTGCCTTTGTGTGCGTCTGTTTGTGTGGTTGCCTTCAGAGGCCCAGAAGAGAGTGCTGGATTTCATGAAGCTGGAGTGAGTTGAACTTGGGTTCTCTGGAAGAGGAACAGGCTTTCTTGACCACTAGGCAATCTCTCCGGCCCGTGGCAATTTCTTTTTTAATACTTTAAGCATTGAACTATGTTCTGCAGGATCTCTGAGGTATGGGATGCAGTTCTTGTTCTTGCTCCTCCAAAGAGCATTTCTTTTCTTCTGGACTCTTTATGGTTTTCCTCTATCTTTTTTTTTTAATTATTAAGTTTGAATATGGCTAGGGCAACATCTTTGGGATTGTTTCAGTTTCTCTTGGTATTCATTCTTTGAGATTACAGAGGTGGTAGTCTGATGTCTCAGCCACTGTGACTTCAGACCTGTTCCTTTCCTTTTCATATCCCCTCTATTCTCTGCAGCTGTCTCACAGATCATGGGTATTTGGTCCATTTTTTAAAGAAAATTTCAGTCTTTTTCTTTTTGCTTTTCAAATGTTGTAGTTTCTAATGTCACATCTATTCTTCCCTCAGTTGTGTCTCATGGCCTAATGAAATCTTCATTTCCCTTCTGGTATTTTGATATCAGTGTTTCATTTTGATTCTTTTTGAAAATTTCTATTATCTGCTTGCTTACGTTGCTTCTGTTCTTGTAGTTCTTGCTCTGACTGTTCTAAACTACCTGTCAAGACCAGTTCTGGCTTCAGTTTATTTGATCTGTTTGTCTTTCTGTCTGCCTGATGATTTTCTAGTGAGAAACAATAGTTGATAGTATCAGAAAAGGAGCTTCAGCGAGTTCTTTTAAATAATAAGTGGTAAAGTGGGATGGGAGAGCACTAAGCACCCATGTTTGTTAAATAGATGCTATTCTTTGACATTGATGGGAATCATGCAAGCTTAAGTGAAACTGGGAAGATCCAAGGGGAATTTTGTCTTTATCAGAATGGAGGTTCTAAAGAGGCTGGAGGGGAAAAAGAGGGCAATATCTGTTCTAGCCAGAACTTCAACACCCATTTAGAAGGACATCTAAAAACCTGTTAGGCTTGTTCTTCAGGCAGGAGTGTGCCAACTCAGAACACCCTTGGGCATGATGCTCTGACTCAGATTCCCCAGCTGTGTAGTTTGAGGGTGGTCAGATACTGTCAGGTCAGTCCACATGGAGACAACATGCCTGCAGGTCAGACTGGCACAACTGCAGCTTGTGGCTGTCTGACTCAGAAGGAGACAAGATGCTATTTGGTTTCTTCATCTGGCTAGGGAACCAGGTTAAATCATTTGACTGCCACACCCCATTCAAAGATGCAGTTTAACTCACAGTCAGGCCTGTATAAAGATATGTTGAGCCATCACTGTGCCCAGAGTCTTTCATTTTTTGTGGAGAGCAGATTGTCGCATGAACAAAAGTTTTGTTTTGTTTTGTTTTTTTAATTTTTTAAAAATTACAGTGTGTTGCTTCTTTTTCACATTTACTTATGGTGAGTTTAGAGTTCATTACAATTTCAAGGATTTTTTGTTTGTTTGTTTGTTTTGTTTTTCGAGGCTGTCCTGGAATTAGCTCTTGTAGACCAGGCTAGTCTCAAACTCACAGAGATCTGCCTGCGTCTGCCTCCTGAGTGCTGGGATTAAAGGTGTGGGCCACCAACCACCCAGCCTTCATTGCATTTTCTAAAATGATGTACCCAATGGTGTCCTGAGACAGATGTCTGTTTGGGTGGTGGCCACAGTACAGCAGTAGAAAGGATGGAAGGAAGAAGAGTGCTTGGAGTGGGGTAGGCCTGTGTGCCCCAAGCCTCTGCCTCAAAGGTGGGCTGGGATAAGAACCCCAATACACTTTCTGATTGTACTCTCTGTGAGGTCAGGCATGGAGTAAGGGTGATGTGACACCATGCTCACTTTCCCTCTGCATGGAACTAGGTGGAGGATTTTACTGTTGGAAGAGCAAACTATTATGCAGTGATCTAGCAGGAGCTGTGGCAGAGGGACCCGCTTCAGAGTCTAGAATGCTTTGGATATGTAATGTTAATTGCTGAACAAGAGTGCTGTCAAGAAGTCTGAAGATGCTTTACTTATGTGTCTGGGTCAGTGCCAGAAAAGTGTTGGGGAACCCACTCTGACTTCAGTGCCAAATAAGGCTTCATGGGGTACAACTGCACACAGGACTCTCTCACTGAACTCTGACGTTTAGTTGGATAACATTCCCTTGGTCAGAAAGACTCCCTTCGAATGTTGAATTGAGATACAGATGGTATAACCAATTCTGGGATGGACTCTCTCTTATGGCTGTATTGTGAGGGTAAGAGGCTGTGAGAAATAACTACACGAAGCTATGAGGTCAACTTTGAGCTGCAGTGGAGACTCCAAGATTTTGGAGATGCCAGAACAGTGAAACATCTGCCAAGGAGAGTTGCATACAGGAAGTGTAACCAGTCCAAGAGAGAAATATATGTCGAAAGCAGCAAATTGGGAAGAACAGAGCCATATAAGCCTTTTGATACAGGACATGGAGCTATAATATTCGGTGTTTTCCCTGCTGGGTTCTGGTCTAGCTTTGACCCAGTATTTCCTCACTATTATCCCACGTCTCCTTTTTGGAATGGCTATGTATATTATGTGCCATTAAATATTGGAAATATGTAATTGTCTTTTTGAAAATTTTACAGAGGTTATAATTAAAATATTTCCTCGAGTTTCAGAAAAGACTTTGGATTTTTGATGTTTGAACTTCATGTTGAGAGTGTAAACGATAACGGGGACTTTGGAAGTGAGATATTATGCATTTTACATTATAATATGGACATGAGCCTAGGTAGGTAAGGGAATGGAATGTTGTGGTTGGATGAGAAATGTCCCTTATAATCTCAGACATTTGAACACTTTTTCTTCTGTTGGTGGTGTTGTCTAGGGAGGTTTAGATAGTGCAGCTTTGCTGAAGAAAGTATGGTACTAGAAGCAGGCTTTGAGATTAACAGCTCAGTACCACTTCCTGTTCTCCCCCCACCCCCACCCCCTACCCCATTCTCTTTCTCTCTCACGCCTCTATACCATGATTGACTCTTGTCTCTCTAGAATCATAATCTCAAATAAATCCTTCCTTCTCTAAGTTGCCTTGGTCATGGTATCTTATCATAGCACCAGGAAAATACAGTTTGTCTTTGCTTCCTGGGCAGACCATGGTCATCTCAGCCCCCTTTCTGGGCCCTACTGTCTGGAAGTGTCTCCACTATTGACCTATAGGTATCTGTTTTTATCACCCTCCCAGCTGCCTTCAGTCTTGGACATTTCTCACTTACTAGGACACTGCTGTCACAGCACTTAGCTCCATCTCTATGGCATGTTATTGCCAAAACAAAGTCTATAGAGAGACTCATGCTTGAGAACTTACTGGTGCTCTCCTCATCCAGACACCCTTTACAGAACAGGAAATACTTGTAATCCACTGAAAGCTAAAGCAATGCATTTCTAGGGGTGAGGTAGCAGCTGGCAGGGGAGAGATTCCAGAATGAAGGTCCTTTCCACTTCCTTGTCTTTCCTTCTGCCACCCTCCCACTTCTTGCTCTAGAGGCTAAGTTTATCTGCCTTTCCAGTCTGTTTACAGACACAGTGAGGGAGGAGAAATCCATGTATCCTGTTCTCACCTTCTCTGCCCTGAATCATGTTTCCAACAGATGTGGTAGAGAAAGAAAGTCATTATGCAGAGGTACTAGCCCTTGAATGCCTCTGTTCTCCTTGGTGGGAGACTCAAGGGTTGCAACCTGGGTGCTATTTGGAGTTAGCCTGATACAGCCTTCTGTATTTTGAGCAGTCAGCTGCAAGGGTGCACTTTGTTGTTGACAAATAACACAAGTAGAAATACTGAAAAAGTCTGTGTCTCTGAAGTATCTCAATGCTCATTTTACTTCCTCAAAGGCATTGTGTGATAACAGGAGAGGCTGATGTTCTCCCACCCCCTCTTAGAGCGGCTCTTTTCTATCTTCGAAGGCTCTTTGCTTTTGCTGTCATTCTAAATATTTTAAGAATAATTTGATAAGTGTCCCACAAAACCTCTGTGCACTAATGGATGGGTTCTGGGGAGATTCAGAGTGAGTGGGGAGGTGACCCTGACTTTAAGAGCCATGCTTTGGAGAAAGTAGGATAGCTGGCTTTGGTTGTGAGGCTTGACTCACATGTGCAAGTCAGACAGGTAGCATCTTCCTCATAGCAGTCCTTTCCAGGGGGACTCTGGGGCAGTTGGTAGCTGTCCAGAAGGGCCCTACTACATTTGTATGGTAGCTTTCTGCTGGGTGGTGGGCTGGGTATCCTGTGCTTCCCCATTCCAGCTATCCACTGCTGGTAAAGAGTGGATTTGAACTCTGGACTTCCCACACACAGACCTGTAGCCACTCTCTTTGGGTAGGGTTAATGGAACAGCCACTGGTAAAGAATAGAAGAAAGTGGCCTCAATGTCTGAAGTGTTTTTGTTTGTGTATGTTCATGTGTGTATGTGTACATGTGTGTACATATGTGTGCACACATGCATGCAGAAACCAGGGGTCAATGAAATGTCTTTAACTGCTCTCCACCTTATTAATTTTTTTGAGACAGGTCTCTCACTAAACCTGGCCCCTCATAAATTGACTAGTCAGAAAATCACAAAGATCTCTGTTTCCCCCATTCTAGGATTTATAGGTACACACTTCCATACCTGGATTCCCCCCACCCCTTGAGTATTGGGAATTGAAATCATGTTCTCATGCTTGCATGACAAGTCCATTTTTAACTGAGATTTCTCTACAAGCCATCCCACTGGTTTTAAAAGGGTGGTTTCTGCAAGACCAAACAAAGCAGGGCTCCTTGACACCAGATGTTTCCACACTCCCCAGGAAGATATAAAAGGAGTATGTACTGTGGCACAGGGCACACGGTGGCCTCAGGTGTGTTCTGAACAAGCAATTCAGACTGTAGTCACAGAATGAAAAAAAGAGACTACATGAGATTGAACAAAACCTTAAATTTTTTCTTATGAATTTGACCTAAAATTTGAATCAAATTTTAATGAAACAGAATCTCCTTCCTTTAATAATCCTCAATTCAAATTTAGTAAGTGCTGGGCCAGACCAAGAATGACTGTATGACCCTGGGCTCAGGTCACGACCATTTGTCAGGTTTTCTCATAGTTTGGTCTTGAAGAGGACCATCACAGCACCAATTCCACTAGTCAGAATATGTGGCCTGAATTTGATTCTTACCTCTCTACTTGACTGTCTAGGGAAATAGTATCTGTGAGGCTGAGTTTATTTTTCTGAAAACTAGACTTATCAAAGGCACTTACATTATTCACTGTGACTAATAAAATGGTATGGAAGCCCTTTCACAATTTTAACTGTATGTGGCAAATAGGACAGGCTTTCCAATCTCTAAAACGTACCAGATTAATGTCTAGTATGTACAAGTGATTCATTCTATTTAAAAGAGCAACTCCAAGAGAAAGATGTGTAATTGATACAAATAAGCAGTGTGTGTGTGGTTCTCATCCATGGGGTTATCAGTAAAATTCAAATTAAAATAGCAGAGAGACAAGTGTTCCTGCCAGAAGGAGCTGTGATGTCTGGTGGGAAACTGCTAGAGACAGCATGGGTTCAAAATGCTAGACAGGACATGGTGGCCTGGAACAGCGCTATATAGAGAGCTTAAGGCTTCTGAGGGAGAATAATTGTCCTGATCAGCATTATTGCTGATGGCAACATGACATTAGGCTGGAATTCACAAAGCCTTTAGGTTCTAGTTGATTTGGAAGGGATAAATTCACTCCAAGCAAATCTGTGGAGCATGCTTGAAGGCCTCATGGGACAGGTTTGGTTCTCAGGTGAAATGAAATCATGTTGGAACAGGGAACATCTTGACATGTGGTCTCTTTGAAGTCTGGCCCCATCCATAGAAAGGAATAAAAAACTTTCTCAGGGCCACACCGTCCTGAGGGAATAAGATGGTGGGGAAGAACGTTTTGTTGTCTATTGCAGTTTATGCAGAAGACTCAGAGCCTGAACCTGATGATGAAGCTTGAGTTGACGCTGTGGGCGGCGCGGCTGAAGAGAAAGGTGGCCTGGTGTCTGATGCCTGAGGAGAAGATGACTTCTCCTGCCTAGGGGGTGAAGATGGTTATGAAGAAGATGAGGGTGAGAACAGCAAGCAGTTGGAAGATGATGATTCAGAGACTGAAAAACCTGAGGCTGATGACTCAAAGGATAATACACAAGTAGAGAAGAGGGATCCCCAGGAATTAGTGGCCTCCTTTTCTGAAAGGGTCTGAAACATGTCATCTGGTAAAATCAAGATCCCACCATAACCACCCAGCAGATGTTCAAATCACCTGCAAGATAAGACCCAGAAGCTTTATAATCAAAAGACAAAGGAGGGAATGGATATGAACTATATCATCCAAAGGAAGAAGGCGTTCCAGAACCCCAGCATCTATGAGAAACTGATCCAGTTCTGTGCCATTGATGAGCTGGGCACCAACTATCCAAAGGATATATTTGACCCGCATGGATGGTCTGAAGATTCCTACTATGAGGAGCTAGCTAAGGCCTAGAAGATTGAAATGGACAAATTGGAAATCGCCAAAAAGTAGCAAACCAAAATTGAGTTTGTGCCGGGCACCAAGAAAGGCACCATGACCAATGCCTCAGCTACCACCACCACTACTGCCTGCACAGCTGTTGCAGATGCCCAAAAGAGAAAGAGCAAGTGGGACTCTGCCATTCCAGTGACAATAATAGCACAATCCACCATCCTTACTACCACAGCCACGCTGCCAGCAGCGGTCACTGTCACCACCAGTGCCAGCAGCTCCAAGACCACCACCATTTCTGCTGTGGGCACCATTGTGAAGAAGGCCAAGCAGTGACCAGAGGACATCCCAGGACTTGACTAGACCATGCAGCCCAGTGACTGCTCCCCACGTGCCTTCCAGAAGGAGCCTCTGTGACATTCCAGCTGAAAGGACATTGCAGCAGAGGCAATGGAGAGTGATGGACACCGATTGAAAGTCCTGTGTTCTTAGGTCCTGGCATGTCAGATACACTGGCTTTTCCCATGCTGTGTTCAGGAAAACATGAAGTGCAAGTGCCCCTGAAAAACAAACAAACAAACAAACAAACAAACAAAACCCAACAAACTTTCTCAGGTCAGGACCAGACAAACCTCTGTGTTAAAGGCTCCCTTAAATTTGTGACAATTAAAGATAGTGGCTTGGCCAAACTAGGCCCTCTGCATATGGGAGACAGTTGTGTAGCTAGGTCTGTCTGAGATACCCCTGGCAGTAGGAACAGGATGTATCCTTGATGCATGAGCTGACTTTTTGGAACCCATTCCCTATGGTGGGATGCCATGCTTAGCTTTGATGCAGGGGGAAAGGGTTTGATCCTGCCTCAGCTTGATAGGCCAGACTTTGTTGACTCCCCATGGTAGCCCTTACCCTTCCGGAGTAGTGGATGGGGGCTGGGCTGGAGGGGGAAGCAAGGGGGACAGGAGGAGGGGTGGGAGGGAGAGTTGTGGCTGGAATGTAAAATGAAATTTTAAAAAAAGATATAAAATCAAATTTAAAAAATTTTAGAAACATGAATTCTTATTGTTTTTTATTTTTATTAAAAATTACATACAAAAAAGATACTGTATTGGCTATAAGGAACAGAGTTGGAAGAAGCTGTGCAAACTAGAAATATGAAAAAACTGTGTTACATCAAACTAACCTAAGTTTCTGTTTCCAAGTAGAAGCCTGCCACAGTAAAGGCTGTGCAAGTCATGATGCTCAGGAAAAGCTGTTTTTGTGTTTCTCCTCACAGATGTTATGCTGCTGTTCCTTTAGGAGGAAAGAAAAGTGGTGTCCTCAAGTACATCCCCAGGCAATGGCTCTTTACTGCTTCTGTCCACTTCTCCATGGTTTAGTTGCTGGGACTTTGCTTTGTCTTTTAGTCACTCCTGAGACTGCCCACTTTTTATCCCCGCCTCCCTTTTTCCTAAGATGGCAAATTGGATCATATGATACCATTGCAATGTTTGGGTCTTATCTTGTGGTCTGACTCTGTCCAGAACTAGTGATGACACTTTTCATCCTTGCCTCATACACATTTATGGGCACAAATTCGGTGGGCAATGGCTTCAGGCCCTTTATAATGCTGTCACTGTCACAGGCCTTGGCCTCCTCATCTTGTGCATCAACTATTCCTCTCACAAGATGTTTAGGGAATATACTATTGTAATGATAAGTCTTTCTGCCAAAGCTGCCCGAGCCCTGCCACCACATGGGCACTTTCTGTCAGTTGCCTGAGTTCCACCCCACCCCCCACCCCCGTGTTAGGGCCCCAAATAATGCACAGAGACTTATATTATGTACAAATGCTGCTTGAACAAAGACTAGAATTTCTCATCTGCTAGCTCAGTCTTAATTATCAACCATAATCATAAGACTTACCTTATGGAGTACACTGGTGGAAGGCGTCCTGTCTTCCAGGGCTCACATGGCAGCTCCACAGAGAGGAGGAGGAAGAGCAAGAGCAAGAGCAAGAGCAAGAGCAAGAGAATGACTTCCTGTTTGTCCCTGCTTATATATGAGTCTGCCTGCTATGTCACTTCCTGCCTGTATCACAAGACTTCTTTTTACTACATTTCCCATAAACCTCCTTGACTCCCAGTCCCGCCTAACTTGTTGCCTCATTGGCCAAATAGTGCTTTATTAACAATCAATAAGATAAACAAAAACAGAAGGACATTCCCCATCATACTATTGCTTAGGTGGTGTCTTTTTTTAATTTTCCTGTTTCCATGATACCCTGACAAGAGCAACTTAAGAGACAAAGGGCTTATTTTAGCTCACAGTCCAAGGTAAAGTCCTTCAAGGTGGGGAAATCATTGAGGCAGGATATTGAAGCTGTCAAGTTACATCTAAAGCCACAAGAGAGTAATGAATGCACGCTCAATTCCCCTTTTCCACTTTATATAGTTTAAATGCCTTCATCAGGGAATGGTCTCACCCACAACTGAGATGGGTCTTTCCAAATCAACTAACATAATCAATATAATTCTCCCACAGGCATGCCCAGAGTCCCATCTCCCAGATGATTCCAGGTTCTGTCAAGTTGACAATTAACACTTATCCATCACAGGCACTTGTCAGAAAATGAATATCATTCACTTTTTCTATCACATTCCACAGATGGCAGTGTTAGTATTTTTGATTCACGTGAATGGATGTTGAGACTCAAAGAGCATAAACAACTTGCTCAGAACCACATGATTATGAAGAAGCTGAGCCAGGGTTTGGACCAGGTCTGGCTCCAAATCCCAGACTTTCTCCTCATTGCTGTCATTGTCTGTAGACCAAAAGCAGTGACTATAGCTTCAAAGAGTACCTCCCTTCCCAGTATAATTCTGGTTCACTGGAGCAGTCGCACAAACATCCGGACTGGCAGGTTTTTGGCAGGGTCCTGAGGGCGGAGGCTATGCAAGTCTCTTGACAAGGATAGGGGTTTGGGCCTAGGAGCAAAGCCAATCCTACTTTGGGGTGACCTGGATGGTCTGGTCTGAAATCAAACCCATGCTGGCAGAAGCTCAGGTACCACAAAGGTTAGCTCAGGGCAGGGCAGTGGTGTCGTCAGCCATTAGCCTCCTGTGTGTTGTGTTCTTTCTTGACTCACTTCTGTTATTGTCCGTGTCAGTCACACTCCCTTCCTTCATAACAGGATGGCAGACAAAGCTGCTGGTCTGGGCTGTTCCAGCTACTGAAAACACTGAGATAAACCCCTCAAGGCAGAAATCTCTATGGCTGCAAAGTGTTCATTCCCTTGCTCTTTGAGAGTTGTGTCTCTTCTCTGTGCCCCTGAATGGGCTCTGGAAATGTTGTGGATGCATTCCTGATGTGCTTTTTTTTTTTCATTCTGGAAACCTTTTCTAGTTGAAGGTCCTTTATTGAATATTCCTCAACTATCAGCTGAAGAAACAGTCACAGTTTTTAGTCTTGCAAAAGCTATACTTTTGGGACCCCTATATTTTTTCTCAATTCTTTTGCCAAGTTGCTTATTCTTTTGTAAATTAACTTTTTCCCCTTCAAGATATGTTGTTGAACACAATAGAAACAACTAATTCATTCTAGTGATGTTTTGCTTGGAAAGTTCTTTGCAAATCCTGGGCTACACTAGGTTCATTTCCTGTTTTATAGGTTATAACATGCAGTTTTGTGATTTAAAACAAAACAGAACAATTACATAACACAGATTGCCATTTCCCAACTTTTGACACCAGATTCTTTTCTAGTCAGCTATTGCTGCAACAAAGCTCTGTAATAACTGCCCTGCTGATCCCAGTGGTTTAGGACTTCTCTTGATTCCCACTTTGGTCACAACATCTCGTGCACTGCTTATCCCTCTTTCTAAGACTCTGTGGAAGATGCATTACATTGCTAGGGAAAGTTCCAGACAGGAACTGCAAGAGGGTGAACAGAAGTGTATTTTGCCTCTGAAACCTCTGCTCAGAACAGCTCCCTGTTTCTTCAACCACATTCCAACATTTGCACCAGGTCCATGGCCTCCTGCAGTACTGAGGATGGAAGAAAAACAATATTCTGCTAAGGGAGTACCTGGAGGGTTAAGGCAAAGTAAAAACAAGACAAGGATCCTGCTCTCTCTGGTAGAAAGGACAAATCTCCAGTCTAGGCCAGGTAGGCTACTCATTATATGCCCTATGACCTACAGCAACTCATTAGCTTTCCTTAAGTTTCAGCTGAATTGAAGATCATCTCTTCCAGACACTCAGGATAGGCAGGGCCTATCCGGGAAGAGCTAGCTGTAGGGTTGATAGGCACCTCTTGGCCATTACCCACTCTTCGACTGGAAAAGTAGGGGAATGCAAAAACTGGCTCCTTGTATATATTGTCTAATCTGATAGTATTATATTGGGTGAATGAGTTAGTCAAGAATAAATTTCTGTCGTTTTAAGTCAGTAAGTTTGTGGTGATTTCTGTGGTAGCTGGGGAAATTAGCATGCTATAATATTTACACTAGGAAATCCCATGTGGTAAGTGTTTGATACCCATTTTAGTAGTGAAAAAAAATCCAGGTTTACAGTCTAGGTAATTTGATCCTGGTAGAATCCAGCCTCTTGCCAGCACCTGTGAGTTGCTCTGAGCCAGACCCAAGAAAGAAGAGAGCCAATGGAGTAGTGGTGGGGCCTGAACAAACTGGCACATAAGGGACTGTTAGAATGAGGCTGTGGAAACTGAATTTGCCTCACTTGGGTTGCTTGTCCTCAGAGAAGCAGGCTGGCAGGGCTCAGTGTCCACATGCTTGGCCTACATGCAGCTCCCATTACAGGACCTCTGCAGAAAGACAGTGGGAATGCCTCTCCATTCACTATCAGTGAGAAGGGCCTCTTCCCTGAAGTTCTGCTCTGATCAAGGGACCCAAAGCCCTGATCTCTCCTAATGGTTGGGAAAGAGCATGTTTGGTAGGGTATTGGAGACTTGTTGGAGTTAGGGAGACAAGAGGGCCTGCCTAAGGAGTGAAGAGCCCAGATTTCTGTGTCTAGCCATGAAAGACAATAGGGTAGGGATGCTCAAATGTCTGCTGCTTCTAGACTCTCACAGGTATCTTTTTTCCCTACTATTTCCATGCTTATTGATGGGAAGGTTGGCATGTGTCTGCCACATTGTCACACTTGAGGAGTAAGTACCTGTCCCTTGCAGGCTCATGAATGGAGAATATTGCATGTTTGGATAGACTATACCCAGAATCTTACTTATTCCTGACTGAGGTGTTGAGACTTGGGATATTTATATACTGACTTATGCACTTCATAGGTTATTTGTTAACTATGTAGCCCAGGCTGACCTTGATCAAATAATCCTTTTACCTAACCGTTCCAAATACTGGAATTATAGGCCTGTGCTCCCAGACTATTGAAATTTGGGACTTTCAAACTGATTAGATTTAGATTTTTATAAACTTTGACTAGATGCTGGGATGGTGTGAATGCGTTTTGTATATAAAGTTTTGGAGGCCAGATTGTGATCAGCATAACAATTATCCCCAAAGAAACCAATACCCTAATCCCCAAACCTGTCACTATGCTGCATTATATGTCAAAAGAGCTTTTGCAGATGCAATTGGGAGGAGAAAAGATAAGATGCTCCTGAAAGAGTCACAACATTTTTTAAAGGAAACAAGAGTATTGGTACCAGAGAAGATGTAAGGACAGGAGTAGAGGTCAGAGGGATGATATTGGCTTGTAAAGAAAAGGAGGGACCATGAAGTATGACGTATGGGCAGTTGGGAAAGTCCAGAATTAAGCTTTCACTTGGATCTTTCAGAGGAGGGGGATCTTAATAAATCCTGATTTTACCTAGAGAAGCTGGTTTTGGAGTTCTGTTATTCAAAACTGTAAGATACCAGCTTTGCTTTGTTTGAAAACCTCTAACTTTGAAATACTTTTTTTAGCCGAAGAAAATAATACAGAGCCTTGGTGATGAGAACAACTGAAGAATGGGCCTGGAGAGGAAGGTGAGGAAGAACTTGTTTTCCACAGGGCATAAAGTCCTGTGTGGGGATGTTGCTGATAAGCTGAAAGAACACTAAGATTTGGTGTCCAGACTTGGCAACTGGTAGGCAATTTATGAGTCCAGCAAAAACAGTATTTTGTGGACGGAGGAGACAAAGTCTTAAGGAAAGGATTCAGAAAAGTGTGTAATAAGTGAAGATAGCAATACTATCTTCTTGACTGTTCCCAGTAAAGAGCAGAAACAGGCAGTGGCAAAGCCTGCAGGCTTCATATGATGACCCCCTCAAGCTGTGACTGCTGTGGAGGGACCCAGCCAGGAGATGATCACTGTTGTGCTTCTGAGTCAAGGAAGTGCTATGTTTGGCTGTATCCACAGAATTGGCTAGGGGTGGGGAGATGCCTGGAAGAAACCTAGGGAAATTCTTTTTTGATTCCTTTTCTCAGTGAAATGAAGAACAATCATCGCTTTTCCACTTGCTAAATATGCTGAGCAGGCTTGAGGGATGCATGAAGTACAGGAAACAATAGAAATGGTTGCACATGTAGCTTCAATATTATTTGGTTGGAGAAGTAATACACTATACAACTAGCTTGTTTTAAATTAGACAAACACCCCAGAGCCTGCCTGCTGCTGGAGAGCACAACCCAGGTCTCTGTTTGGAGTGGGGCTTTCAGGGTGCTGAGGTCAGCTCTGTTTGACATTCCTGATGTGTGAAGGGCGGCTTAGAACAACAACACAAGCCATGGGCGTGCAGCTCCCTGGAGCTGCTCCAGGGACCCTGCCTGAGAAATGTTTCAGTCTAGAGATTCCTCCCCAATTTTAAACATCTGTTGGTGCTTGTGAAAAATAAGGTTGGGATTGTTTTGCTCACAGCCCTGAAAGCGCCTCACACTGTTTGCAAAGCTGATGATGGATGGTGCACACTTTGGCTCAAGCTAAGCAACTTGGCCCTGACCAGGCAACAGGGTCCCACCTGCTTGTTGGTACAATTCAGCTGCTTCCAAAATTATGCAAGAACTGAAACATAGGACTCTATGGGGTTCCCCAAGGTAAGTTGTATTGGCTATTGGCTTGATCCTTGATACATTCAGACTGCTTTCATCTACATGTTCAGTGCTTCCTCTTCTGTCAGCCTCTGTGGAGTATTAGGGTGAACTGTTTCATGTCTTTTTGTTTGTTTTCTTCCAAGACAGGGTTTCTCTGTATAACAGCCCTGGCTGTCCTGCAACTCACTCTGTAGGCCAGGCTGGCCTCAAACTCACAGAGATCAACCTGCCTCTGCCTCCCAAGTGTTGAGATTAAAGGCCTGTATCACCACCACCTGCCCTGTTTCATTATTGGTGTCCTAAGTACCTGTCAAAGCAAACTTAAATCTCACCCCCAATCTCCAGTGGACTAGACAAATCACAAGGTTGTGTTTTGCTTTATTATTTTTACTCAAATTGAGGCCAGTTTGGAGTTCCCATTTTCCCTAGAATGGTGGAAATATGAAACTCAGGCATTACCGGTCAACTTACCCTGATCTAGAAGGACCATATAGATTCTGTGCCTCCTCTGCCGTAGCCTCCTACTTTTCTACTTTTGGGGTCCTCTCTTTCCCTGCCCTCCTCAAGCCCTCTTCTATCAAAGCTATTGTCTAGCCCTGTTGATAGACTCCTGGGTACTTGTCTGAGCTTCATGAGCTGCCCTAGTCTATATATGGCCCCCTCTCCTGGCTGGAGTATCTTATGGATCAGGGTCTTTGTCCAGTGATGTCCAGTACATTAATGGGGAAGAACGAAAACCCAGAGAATAAGCTTTGGCTTCTTAAGTTACTACAAAGCACCTAAAGAAGGTTGCTTCATGTGCTCACTATAGCACTCTATAAATACATCACTCCGAAAATCAGGACAGAGGTGTGGATGTGTGCTCACAGTTACATGGCTAATATTAGTAAGACAAATGCCATGTTTTCATTCACTACATTGCAGTTCTCTGGGTTTACAGAATGTTGACACATGCGTCTGTCTTCCTGTCTTTCTAAAATCTATATGTTTTGTTGTGCATGATTGCTTTCTTCCTACCCATTTATGAACAATACAGTGAGTTGTTCACTCTCAATCCCATAGTCTTGCCTATTGACCATCTGTCTTCTATAACCGGTCTCCCTGTCAAAGGCCTCCTCATCATTTCATATCCTCCCATCAACCCCAAGCCATGAACCACACAAGCAACTCAAATGGCACCATTCAGTGGAGGCAGATCATCTGCAGAGGATGCTATGTTAGTTGAAGAAGGAAGCCCTGCTTCAATGTCCACACCCAGGGTAATGTTAGAGGCTCACAAGAGGAAGGGCCAAGAGACTAGGAAGTGGCCCCAATCATAAGACCAAAGGTCACTCTGGGTGGGAACAGTAGACAGATTAGGACAGAACCACACAGTGAGAGTGGCACTTGAGTATTATAAACTCCTGAATCAAACTCATTCCTGGGCAAGGCCTGTCCTCACTTTCCTGGCGTAGTGCCTGCCTCTGTGAGGACAATGCTAATGGATAAGTACATGGGGCTCAGTGGGATGAGACTGAGGCCAAAGACCTTTCAAGGTACATACCTGGAAACTGGAGCAAGAATATAGGCAGAGTTTTTTGTTGTGACCACTGGCTCCCCAATAACTGACTTGAAGACTTTTTATTAATTATAAATGCTCAGATGATAGCTTAGGCTTTTTACTAACCAGATCTTTGAAACAAATTTAAGCCATGTTTGTTATCTATGCACAACCTCGTGGTGGCATCTTTTTTCAGCGCATGCTCATTCATCTCCTGCTTCTTCTGTATCTCACTGGCGACTCCACCCTCCTTCTTCCCAGAAGTCTCTCAGACTGCCTCTCCTGCCTAACCTCTTTCTGCCTAGCTATTGACCAGATGGCTCTTTATTAAACCAATTAGAGCCAAATATATTCATAGTGTACAAAAGGATTATTCCACAGCACAGGGGGACATCATATTCGTCCTCTGACCAGTTAACTCCCAGTGCATGGCTTACCTCACTAAACCTCAAGGCACGCAGGCCACAGAGGAACACCCAGCCTAAAAGAAACTATGGGAGCCCAGGCTTCCCCACACTGGTATCTTGTCCACTAGGGAGAAGCAAGACTTTCTAAGACAACATAGAGTCAACAGAGGCTTTGGCCAGAGGGCCAACCACACTTGCCCACTCTGAGAGCCTGAGAGTCTGGTCTTATTGACAGACTGTAAGAGTGAGTCTGGTGGCATGATGACATAGATTTCTGAACACTGTTGATAAACTTGAATTCTACAGTCACACCAGGATCAGTGGCTTTTCTGAGACAGAATGTGCCAGACTTGTACATGGCTTAAGGGTAGATAGACAGGGACCCATGAGCTGTGAGGCACTGGGCAACCATCTGCCTTGGCCCCATCTATATATGGTTGAGCAGCTATGGATAAGATGTAGTGTCCATCCTGGGACTATGTCAGATGATTTTGATTCAAATGCCTCTCCTTTTAAAAGTTTTACCTAGCTTGCTTAGTGCTGGTCTCTGTGTGGTGTGCCGTTGGTAGATGTAGTCTACAGAGTACCTCTAGAGACATGATGGCAGATCCACAGGAGATATAATTTCATACCCCTTCAGACACAGACATCTGTCTCTTATTCTTAACTACCCACTGATAAAGTTGTATGTTTAGGATTCCTCTGTGATGCTCAGATCCTGACCTTACTCTGACGTCTTGGTATATAGACACAGCCTGACATTCTCTCCAGTTGAGGGTGAGGGCCAGTATTCTGTGTTCATTCTATTAGCCCCCAGAGTGGGAGTAATTCATGATATTCTTTCTTTTATCATTGGCCCTGGCTTTGCAGCTGAGTATAGAGTAAAAAGCTAGAGGTCATGCATTGTTGGTAAACAAACACGTGTTTGCAAGTGTGTATATGTTCTCCTTAAACAGCTTCAGAGAAGAAACATCTCAGAAGTGGAGACGGGGGAATGTAGTGCAAGGTGCCTGGAGGCTCCCTTCTAGAGCTATGTGGGAGAAGATAGGACCTAAGGACAAAGAAAGAGCCTTCTACCCCAAGAATATGTTAAGTTGCTGTTTCTCACATACTCACGTTTCTACTTTAAGTTATGTGGGTATCCTGAAATGAAAATCATGAGACTTCTCATATGTCAAGCAGGCTTGACTAAGATCAGAACTCTACCCCACTGCCTGTCCTGGGAGATATGGAACCTTTCCCTGAGTTTGTCTTTTCTACATGGTGGGGAGTCTAGAGCCCCAGGTTCTCAGGTTCTGGTCCCAGGAAGCAGAGCAAGACACTGAGTACTTACAATGTCTCTTTAGGTTACACTAGATAGTCTCATGATAAGCTGCTGACCTATGCTTCGTCAATTATTCCCAGATAGGTTGATCCTTGATCAGAGCAAGGTAGAAGCAGAGGCCAGGTTTGTCTGTCCCCCACAAGGCTTCTAGCCTATGCAGTCACTTTTTTTTAGACTCTTGGAGAGTTGCTGTATGTATGTGTGCATGTGTGTGTAAGTGTGTGCGTGGTGTGTTTGTGTGTGCAGAAGTTGCCCCTTTAAGGACAATGAATGTCCTTGTGTGTCCCCAAAAGACTTCTATTACACACAGGAAGCAACGTTCTATAACCGACTGTCCAGACCCATTCATGTGCCCATGTTAGAGGGTGACGAGCTCACTGAGGTGGTCAAAAATCTCATGAGGGCACCGTATACTCTCATTTCATTCTTTACTGCCAGTGTCTACTGACTAATACTGTCTACTGACCCCTGGGAACACAGATCTAGTTGTCCTACACAACTTTGAGCACTGAGTTGTTAGCATAGCAGATCTGTTGGGAAAGGTTTGGGTGTGTCGGGAGCCCTCACCACTGCAGTGGGTGTTCTATGACTGAGAACTGAGCCAAGATCCAGGTCTAGAGAGTCTTGCTAGGAGCCATTTTCTAGTAAGCATCAAGGTCTTTGAGTTAGAAGAGGATCTGCCTCCAGAGTTGGGTATGGTTATATGGAGACACACAGTCCCAAATGTAAGCTCTCTGGGTATTTGAGCAACTATTTTAAGCATGGTTCACCAAGGAGCCAGGAAGTATATTCATGCCATTTAAGGAAAAGGAGGTAGGAGCTAGACTGTGTTGCTCATTAACTCTGTTGAGTTTTTTTCACTCAGTACATGTGTACCATGTCTGAGAGGAGCTACTGCTTCACCTTGTTCCATAGGCAGGAGGTAGTATTCTTTGGGACAGGGAACCTGAGATGTGCTCCAGGTAGAAGCATGGAGCAATCTGGAAGCAGTTGGGAATTTTAGTTTACTGGAATTCAGCACTGTGGGTGTGAGCTGGCCATACCACACAGGCTTAGTTCAGGGTAAAGATGCCAGCAAGCTCCTCATGAAAAGCAGTAGAGGGTGCAGTCTATATAGGTATGGTTGCCCGCCGGGACCTGTGAGGAACCAGGAAGGCTCCTTTACCTGGTACAGGGTAGAGTCTCTCATACTGTAGATGCCTTGAAACACAATCAGGGGCCTAGCATCCATGCCTCTCTCCTAGCAAGCTCTCACTTCAGGTGGTGTGGCCTAAGTGTGCTCCCCAACCTCACCTTGGGGCCTTCCTAGCTCTATTAGCCAACTACCTCAGTCTTGGGCCATGTGGGAAGCTGGGGAGCATGTCTTTTGGAAATGACTCCAGTTTGTGGTTGTTTTGGGGGAGGCATGCCCTCTGCTGGGGATGAGAGGTCTCCCTCAGCCTTGGTTTGGTATGAGAAATGTGCTCTGTCCTACATTCACCAAGTAGTATTTTGCTCTTTAACTTTCAGAGTCATATTTGAGGCTAGGCTTGGGTCCTGCATGCCTTTGGTGACTCTGGAATTCAGGACTGTCTTTTCTTAGGACACTCCACTTAGTACCTTATGGTATTCAGATAGGAGGTGGCAGAGCTGGATGCCCTTACTTTTCCCTACTGAGCCTTCAGCAGAGGGGCAATATGAGCCTGTATAATGCAACACATCTTTTTCTACATTGACTTGAGAACCAATCCCTGTTCCATACATTACTTCTAATCCTCTATCAGTTCCTGGCTCTTAACACTAATATCCTGGGACAGACATAACTTATTGATATGTTTGCTTGTTCTCTGCAGAGTTCCTACAGGTGGGTCTCTGTCTTTTCCTCTGTATGTACAGGTACTGTGACTGATGTTAGACAAATATTTGCTACAGCCAGGTTAGAGGCATTGGTGGACCATAATGGATCCCTACCCACTCCCATTCTTGATTGCAGCTTCTAATCAGGCTGCAGCAAATATTTGCCTAACACCAGTAAATTGTGTCTTGTCTGAGGAGTAAAAAAGAAAATAAGAAATGTTCTGTAACAAAACAGAACCAAATGAGTGAAGACTGGGTAGAGGAAGGTACAGCCTTCATGGGGTGGGCTCAGTACAAAGGCTTTTATGTGATCCTTGGGCCTTTGTACCCAAGCCTTGACCTACAGCTGCAGGTGGCTGTGGAAGGTAGGTGCTGTGGAGACATATGGATCCAAGTAAGAAGGGGACTTCCAGGAGTGCTGTTAGCTCCGTGAGAACTGGGGAAGGGGAGAGTGATGATCTGATGTCATGGAGCGATCAGATAAGCCCAAGGTCCTTTGTGACAGTGAAAATATGCAGTAACTGGTGGTACAATGTGGAAGGGCAGTGGTCCCAAGCAGGGAGATGGCTTTAATATGAGACTGTCCCCAAATCACTCCTTCCTGCTCCTATTGAGATGGCACTACATGGGTGTTGGCTCCAGCATAAAGTCTCTGTGACAAAAGGTGTGACCTTGGAATGATCCATATTGCTCCCCAGGGACAGACCCTTCATACCTCACTCCTGGTTCATAAAATAGCTCTTTGTGGCCACCCACCATCCACTACCATGTATCTTGCTGTGAATTTCACTGGCATCTCTATCAAATTACTGGCTCATGTCACGTATAAAATTAGAGACAACTCTCTGAAAGATAGAAGCTACCACTATTCATTCCAGGGTTATGCACATACCCCCCACAGCTCACTAGGGTGCAAAAGGGGAAGGGAGAAATGACACTGCCTATACAAGAAGGCTGACCCCCAAGTGGAAGAAACTCCAGGGTGTGTGGGTGTAGCATGAAATGGTTGTTGTGGGAGACCCTGAAACAGCAGAAATGAGTTGGATGGGGTGTGGGAGGTTGCTGCCTAGAGAGTACTGCAGCCACACAGCATCCCAGATCCAGCCATCACCCCCCAAGTTTGAGTTCATCAGCCTTTGTCTTCAGTAGGCTGACAGGGATCCTTGGAGTTTAGAGAAAATAGTCTCACCAAACCTCCTGCCCACATCCCCCAGGGCATCTTGACAAAGGACATGTAGACCAAGATGGCCACCCCAGTATCATGTACTACCACTGTTCTCCTCACCCAAATTTCCAAGGCCCTGGTTTCCCTGGAATAGAAAGCACTTCAGGGATGGCTTCTTAAGTCTTCATGTAAAACACAAGCTCTGCACAGGTGTCATCACTCAGAGCTGGCTGGATCTTGAGATCCCCATTGAGACTCCAGTTTCCCTCCTGGGCCATTCATATTCTTCTCAACATTTGTCACTAAACATTTTTCATTTTTCTATCATTAATAGAGAAGTTTTATATTTTTCTACTCATTTTGTTGTTTCGTATTTTTATCCTTCACTGCTTTTCTCAATTGCTTTTGGAAGCTCTATGTATACAATGAGCATCAAGACTTTGTGTTTTTATTACTGACATTACCATTTTACCTTCTAATGGTGCAATTTTTGTCACATAAAAGTTAAAATTTTTTACAAAACCAAATCTGTCAGTTGTTTACTATAGGCTTTGGAGCTTGCCTCTTGCCTGCTTTCCTGAGAGGGCAAAGACTTCATTTTGTGTTGTCTTCCAAAACTTTTATAATTATGCTTTTTGTCCTTAATCTAAGTTTATTTTGGGGTGTGGGGTGAGACAGAGTGGAACCATTTTTCCACATTAAACCTTAGATATATTGAGCCCTGGAGGACACAAATTATAGCCTAGAGGGCTGGAGAGACTGGGGCCAGTTTCCTGGGCTGGAGTCCAGCTTGCGTTTAGGCTGGGTGCTGGCTGGTGGCTGAGCCTCCAGTTCCCTCTTCTCCAAGTAGATTGTTGTTTAGAACAAAACAATACCCTCCTGTGAATACTTCAGATGGTGCCTCAGCTTCAGAGTACAGCAACAGGCTCAGGCCCTGCCTCCAATCATTTACCACCTTACTTCTTCCAGCAGAAAGGAAAGCAAGGGAATAAACCAGATAGGTAACTTGGTGAGTGAGAACATTGAACTTACAGTTTGGCTCCTGCTCTACCCATGGCCTTCCCATCTTGGTGCCCTGGGACAGAGACAAGCCTTAGGTTGCCCATGGTTTTAGGAGAATCAGCCAGACTTTGGCTAGCCTAGGGTCTTCCAACATGGAAGCTGCCACATTTGTTGGGGCACAGGGAGACAGGTTTGGAGCTATGCAGCCTAGAGTCTCAGCTTTCTCGTTTGCTAAACAGAGGACACAGATACCCCTTGTTACTCTATTTCCTTCCCACTCAGTTGGGAAGGAAACTGTGCTCACCTTCCACATGCCTTTCTAGTCCTGTGACTACACAGGCCTTTCTAGTCCTGTGACTACCTCTGGGCTCTCGAGACACATAATGGTCTCCTTTGTTGGCTGGGCATTGAGAGACACCCTGCTGATAATAGACTCTCTAGGTAGACTCCTGCTCTGCAGTACATTTTCCTGCTTTCATTCATGCCCATCAGGGCTGTCTCAACTTGCACTATCTCAAACCCAACTTTATAAAGCCTTAGGAGGCATCTTGAGTCTCTGGATCTTAGACTTTTGCCCTCCTTTGTCCTCTTCCCCTTGCTTGTTGTGGCTGCCTGCTAATTGTTCAGAAGCTGATAGCAGCCTCCTGTTGGGTGTGTGTGAAAAGGTAAGAAAATAGAGAGAAGTCTGTCAGGAGCTGACTCAGAGACGGTGCTAAAGAGCACAGGCACTGACAGTGGCACAGTGCTGATATCCTCAGGCCACTGCCACACAGGGCACTGACAGATACTTTTTACCAGTCCTGTAGGCTTGACTTGGGCCCAGATGTTTATGCAGGCCTGAGTGCACATTTGTCTGAAGGCAGGTGCTGCCTCAAGACATTCTGGCCTCAAGGAAGCTCTCTGGGGCCCAGAAAGTTAAGCCTTAGGTCCTTTCTTGCCCACCCATAAAAGGTCATCAGTAGTTGGTGGGCAGCAGCAATAGCCCACAGGAGGACACAGAAGAACCAGTACCCAGCCATAAACCCTGTCTATGGCACTTCTGAAAGTATTTAAAAAAACAAAAAAAAAACAAAAAAAAAAAAACCACTGTGTCCTTTCTCAAAATGTATTTGTTAATTAGTCAGAAGGACCTGACAACTGAGTTTCCTCTTTTTCAAAATGAGTGGTCTGCAAGCCTGATTCACACTGCTAACTTCATAAATTTTGCAAGGCTCTTGAAGGCCTGTCTGGCTCTGTCCTGGCCCATGGTGTCAGTACTGCTGACACGAGCATATTGCAAAAGTCTTGCAAAAAGGAGCTCATATCTTCCTCCTATAAGAAATACATAAATCAGTTAAAAATAGTCCTCAGAGCGGATATGATGCTGCTGTGGCTGTCGCAGGAAACACATGAATCAGCCATCTTCAGTCACAGGATGATGTGGACAGTCCTTGGGTTTTGGGCCCCTCCCAGGCTATTTGGAAGTCCCTCTCCTTACCCTATACCCACCCAGGCCATGAAGGCTGCCCAAGGAAGCAGCTAGCATTGTGGCTTCGACATATTTTGAAGGCTGGGGTTACTTCCTAAATTCAGACTAACCAGAGCTGGTCTAGGAAGAGGGACACTTATGTGTGGGTACTCCACAGCCTTCAAAATATGGGCCTATGTCCACCCTTACCTGAGAAGCTGTGGGTGTTGCCTGCACAGTTTAGGTAATTCATGGTCTGGTTTCTGTTTTACTTCTGAAGAAGCAAGACTTACCAATGTTTCACAATGTCCTATACAGTCACCCAAGACTGTTGGCACATTTTATTGTGTCAGAAGTTTATGTGGCTTGTATTAGCTCAGCAGAACAGGTGTTAAGGCCCTAGTAATCCTTAGAGGCTCAGACTTCTAAATTACTGTATGCCCTGAGGGAAGTGGGCCTGTAGCTTCTGGTAATTTCTGGGTTTGGGTTCTGTGGGCAGAGCCAGATCATTCATCTACCTGGAACCCAAGGGCCCTAGGAAGTTCTTATCTCAGGTTTCCATTTCTAGGACGGGGTAGAAGAGTCAGCAAAGAATCTAGGGAAGGGCGGTCCAAGACAGCCAGTCTGTTAGAAGACTGGCATGAGTATGAAGTGTTAGAAAAACTGTTGTGATGTCCCTAAGAGGACATGTAAAACGGCCAGCAGCTGCTGAGGTAGTCTGGGGCTGGAGATTTCTCACCCTGGACTGGCCCTTCTTTTCTTGCTTTCATGGCTGGATGACTGCTAATGTGAACATAAATTAGTAAACTCAGGAGGGTCTGGTTTGGGAATGCATACTTTATAGTAAATCCCACAAATGAAAACTTGGTGTAATCTTAGACATAAAAATCAATGATCTTTTACATTTTGGAATTAGTGGAAGTCATTTCTCTCTAGGTTCAATATTTTTGACCCTATGTCCTGAACTTTAGGTTCTGAATGTAAAAAGAACCAAGGTTCCAGACCCTCTGCTGGGCTGGTATTCTCAGGACAGAGAATTGCTTGTTTACTCAGCCTAACCTGACAGTAAACCAGGATCACCAAGACAGTAAACCCCCATGTAAACATGTGTTTGTGTATTCATATAGCCTATACACATGTACACCTGCTTATGCCTCTGTGCATTTACACCTATACATGTATACATGCTCAGACAGGAGCATCCATTTGACTATACATGACCCCAACCATGCTCATATCCACACACAACTCGATAATACCAGCAGGTTGCTTTCTTCATTCTCTCCCAACCTCTTTAACCTGGATTTAGGCATCAGTGAGTGTGCATGGGCTATTGGCCATAGCTGAGTGAATTCAGAGCACAACTCGAGGCCAGGCCCCAGCTCTGTACTTGATCGTGTGAGGGCTGAATCAGAATGGTTGGGGCTGAAGGTTGGGCTCAGTGGAGCTTGGGCTTGTTGAGTCCCTTCTTTGTGCCAGAGACTCCATTACACTAACAAGGCTGTGGGATAGACATTATTGTCCCTTAGGTGATATTAAAATATTTATTAGGATGTGGCTCCTGGTACTTCTTTCTATTGCAGCTTGTTCTATGGCTTCACCTACCACTGCTCTTTCCACCCCTGCGTTTTTCCTGCTCTGTGGTTCTACCCACCATGGTCCTTCCTACCCACTATGGTTCTCACTCCTCACCTCCTGCTTCATGGATCTCATTGCCACTCCTAGATCCTCCTAGATACTGTCCTTCAAGCCTGCCTAAGCATTGTCTCTCCACCTTAGCCTCTAAGCACAATCTTAGGCTCTGGCCTTTTCTGTGTCCCTTTGCTATAACACATGATAAACATATATTTGGTCTTTGTTCCCAGTTCTTGGCACACAGCAATCACAGTTCCTGAACTCTACAGTGACTAGTGTCTTTTGGATACTAATGAGATAGTCAACTGGGTCTTGGACCCTAGACAGCTTAGAATGGGTCTGTCAGAAAAGACCATGCCTTCCTTAGAGGGTTAGTCTCAATTCCACCTTGGAGGATGGAAGAAAATCTGGAAACTGAGTTGATCACTGAAGCCGGGTAGTTTAGCTGGTACAGATCATGCCCACTTTAGAAAGTTCTCAAAATACCCCTGAACAGGGTGGTGATAGGGTATCTCCCCCCCCCCCGCCCCCAGATCAGACAAGATCGGGCGCGTTCAGGATGGTATGGCCGTAGACGGTGATAGGGTATCTTAAGGAGTATGTCCTACCTCCAAAATGCCAGCCCAAGTATCCTGTCAGATCCTAAGAAGTAGAAAGCCCTGGGTATGGAGCCAAGATCACCTACAGCATTTGAATTTTGATCATATAGACTGTATTACAGCCTCAGCATGGCTGACCTCTAAGGGACTGGATGGGTGAAGTGAAGCTGCGGTCTTTCTTGTGATGAATCAGCTTTGGGCTCCAGAAAACCTGGCCACGTGACTTCCACTGAGGAATTTTCTGCTGAATGTGAACTATCACTGTTACGATAAATCTTCCTGCCAAAAGCCACCGAGCCCTACTGCCACGTGTGTGCTTTACGCCAGCTGCCCGCCTGAATTAGGGCCCCAATTAATGCACAGAGAGACTTGTATTAGGTACAATGCTGCTTGGCCAATGACTAGGATTTTCATCTGTTAGCTCAGTCTCAATTATCATACATCTATCTATTTTATAAGACTTATCTTATTGGATGCCTTATTGGCGTCCCTCCTTGCTGGTGGCTCACATTGCACCGGTGGAGGAGGAAAGGGAAAAGGGGAACCCTTCCTGTTTCTCCTTGCTATGTCACCTCCTGCCTGGATCACCACTTCTCTACTACATCTCCCAGAATCCTCTTTGACTCCTAGTCCTGTCTAACTTGCTGTCTCATTGGCCAAATGGAACTTTATTCAACAATCAATAAGGTAAACATATACAAAAGTACATCACTGCTGCTGTGGAAGTAGAGGAACATTTGGAGGTCAGAATCTCTAGGTCAGCAGAGATGACATTGAAGGCATGGGGTGTGAACTCATAGGACAGAGAGGGGCTTCAAGAAATGAGGGGAGAGAAGAGTCGTCTCAGCCATATTCAGGCCTAGGAATCTTCTACACCTTGCTTGGCCCATTCTGGGGTCCTGTGAGCCAATTTTTTGTTCAGTTGATTCTTATTTACAGTCCTTGGAAAGTCTCTGAAGTACACACCAACCTTACTCTGCAGACAGTAAGATACAGTCTCTAAATCATCGCCTTCATCCTCATGAAGACTCTCAGGAAACTAAAGACAAATGGGTGGCTCCTTGTTCCTTTTTAGGGACTTCTAAAGGACTGAGCCTT
This sequence comes from Cricetulus griseus, assembly GCF_003668045.3. Classification (NCBI taxonomy): domain Eukaryota; kingdom Metazoa; phylum Chordata; class Mammalia; order Rodentia; family Cricetidae; genus Cricetulus; species Cricetulus griseus. Next base: position 134,257,722 of record NC_048600.1, read on the forward strand.
GCTTGGAGTGGAACTTTTGGCATAATAGTTTCCAATCAAATCTGGAATTGGTGGGGGGGTACTTTATCCAAGTTGTCAGTAAGTAACTGGCTCTGGAAACCACTTTTGGTATTATTCCCCCCCCATATTTCTCATGGGGATTCTTGATGACACCTAGGCTTCCTGCCAGGCTGGGGTGCAACTGAAGAATGAATGAGAAAGGTGGAGGAAGTGGAAGGGTGGGCTAGGAGACATTTGAGTGGGTAAAGACACTGACTTAATTCCAAGCCTGACAACTTGAATTTGATTCCTGGGACCACATGTTAAAAGGGGAAAACAGATTCTTACAAGTTTTCCTCTGACCTCAACATGCATACTGTGATGCATGCACATGCATTCACACATAATGAATAAATGTAAAAGAACAAAAGTTGGGGGAAGCGTTAGGTGCCAGCCAGGATACTGGCTCTGACAGATACTGTTGTATGCATCACTCTTCAGCATTGCTGGGTGGAACCTTGACTGACGGCAGCTCTGCATACATACCCACATATGGATGACACACCACATTACATGTATTTGCTCACACACAGAAGACACACCATATGCAAATACTCATGTACATAAAGGACATAGCATCTCTCTCTCTCTCTCTCTCTCTCTCTCTCTCTCTCTCTCTCTCTCTCTCTCTCACACACACACTCTCTCTCTCTCTCTCTCTCTCTCTCTCTCTCTCTCTCTCTCACACACACACACACACACACACCTTTCTCCATGAATATACTGTTTCATACATAGAAGACACACATTTTCATGTTTACACTTGTGCACACATCCATATTTTATACACAGCCATGGTCTGCTAGGCAGCCTGAAACACTAGAGACGATCCAAGACTATGGACCTGGGGTAGAACTAGCAGGAAGGTTACTGATGTAGGCCCGGTGGACACTGACCCCAGATATGACTTCCAGCAGCAATTGGAGTGCCCTGGGCCAACTCTTGCCCTCCACCCCTGCCTTTATGAAGCAGATGCTAGAGTTTGACCAGATTGCTTAGTGCCTCCCTCTCCTGCTCCAAGCACTGATTCTAATCTGTATGAAGGAAGAGAAAACACATCACGGAAGTGGTGATGGAAGGTGACTGAAGTTCCAGCATCCCTTGAGAATCTCTCATTGCCACAGCCTTTCTCTGACTCTGACCTCTGTCCAAACGTTCCAGCTATGAGGGAGATTAAGGGACAACCTAGGCAGGGGCCAGCTATGCAGGAAGAAAAAGAAAGTCATTTGGTGAGACTGAGGAAAGTCTCTCATACTCCTGCAGTGCCACCTTCTGGCTGTTGGTCCTTGACCCATCTGTTAATGCCCCAGGCCCAGGTTTCACATTTCAGTGGGTCTCATCTGCCCCCATCTCCGAAGAGCTTCCAGATGAGTTGGCATCAGCTTATTGCATTCGGGTCTCACATAGTCTCAGGGTGGGAGGAAAGGTTGCCAGGGACAGGGCATGGTCTCCAGCAGAGGCAAAGGTTTGGTCTCACTCAGTAGATGAGTGCAGAAATGATAATCTTTAGTGACCTGTATAGACAGCTTACCCTGCTCACTACCGGAGCCTATCCATTTGCATTGCACTGGTAATGTAGAGTCCATGAAAGGTTAAAAAAAAATGTTTTCCTTGGGTTACACTAGAAGTTGTGATCAGGCTCAGCTGTGAGGCAGAGACAGAAAATTGGACCATGTAGGACCTGAGGTACTGCAAATGCTCTAAGAGGCTGCTGAAATGCTTTGTGACTTTTAATTACAAGCTGTGACAGTCACTGGAGACATGCTCTGCTTCTTTCCCAAATCATAATCCCCATCTCAGCTCTTTATGCAGACCTCATTGCTTGGTTTCAAGACCTTCCATATGAGGCATCTGGCCTTCCTTGGGTTCCAGGCACACTGCAATTCCTCATAAAAGTTGGCTCTTGCTGGAGACAATATGTGGCCCTAACTGTTCTCCCAGAAAATAATAGCTCAGTATGAGGTCTCTAGACACACAGATTTAGATTGATACTCTACCAAGCTGCTTTCACTCATTTCTTTAACCAGTGGTATCTTATCTTTCCCACTCCAGGAAAACCCTACTCATGGCCTGAAGTGTTTCTTGGAACTGAAAATCTAGCATTTGCCTATGTGGCTCTGGTTAGACATGGTCACTTGCCAGTGCTCACCTCTCCAGTTGGCTGGTACCTGAGAGCATCATCTTAGTCTTGCCTGGGAGTCTGTGGCATGCCTTATCCATCCACTCATTTGCTGGAATGGCTGGTAAGGTTTTAGAGAACACACTAACCTACAGATGATGAAACCAAACAAGGACCATGGAACAGGCAAGGCATAGTTTCTTTCTTTTTTATTTTATTTTTGTTTTTTTTTGTTTTGAATTAGAAACAAGATTGTTTTACATGATAATCCCAGTTCCCTCTCCCTCCTCTCCTCCCCTACCACTCCCCCCAAATAAACCCTACCTATCACACATCCTTTCTGCTCCCCATCGATGGTGAGGTCTTCCATAGGGTGTCATCAGAATCTGTCATATCCTTTGGGATAGGGCCTAGGCTCACCCCCGTGTGTCTTGGCTCAGGGAGTATTCCTCTATATGGAATGGGCTCCCAAAGTACACACCTATGCTAGGGATAAGTACTAAACTACTACAGGAGGTCCCGTAGATTTCAGTGGTTTCCTCACTGAAACCCATGTTTCTGGGGTCTGGATCAGTCCCATGCTGGTATCCCAGCTATCAGTCTGGGGAGCAAGAGCTCCCCGATGTTCAGGTCAGCTGTTTCTATGGGTTTCACCAACCTGGTCTGGACCCCTTTGCTCTTCACTCGTCCTTCTATGCATCTGGATTCCAGTTCAGTTCAGTGATTAGTTGTGGGTGTCTGCTTCTACTTCCACCAGCTGCTGGATGAGGGCTACCAGGTGGCATATAAGTCAGTCATCAATCTCATTATCATGGGAGGGCATTTAAGGTAGCCTCTCTTCTGTTGCTTAGATTGTTAGCTGGTGTCATCTTTGTAGATCTCCAGACATTTCCCTAGTGCCTGATTTCTCTGTAAACCTAAAATGTCTCTATTATGGTATCTCCATTCTTGTTTTCTTCTATTCTTCCCCTGACTCAACCTTTCTGCTCCCTCATGTCCTCTGCATCCCTCCTCTTCTCCCCTTCTCATTCTCATAGCTCCATCCCCCCTCTTCCCATGCTCCCAATTTGCTCAGGGGATCTTGACCCTTTCCCCTTCTCCAGGGGACCATGTATGTCTCTCTTAGGGACCTCCTTGTTTACTACCTTCTCTGGCAGTGTGGATTATAGGCTGGTAATCCTTTACTCTATGTCTAAAATCCACATATGAGTGAGTACATTCCATGTTTGTCTTTTTGTGATTGGGTTACCTCGCTCAGAAGGGTTTCTTCTAGTTCCATCCATTTTCCTGCAAATTTCAAGATTCCATTGGTTTTTTTTCCTGCTGAGTATTACTCCATTGTGTAAATGTACCACATTTTCTCTATCCATTCTTCAGCTGAGGGGCATCTAGGCTGCTTCCAGTTTCTGGCTATTACAAATAGTGCTTCTATGAACATCGTTGAACAGATGTCCTTGTTGTATGAATGTGCTTCTTTTGGGTATATGCCTAAGAGTGGAATTGCTGGATCTTGTGGTAGACTCATTCCCATTTTCTTGAGGAGTCGCTATATTGATTTCCAAAGTGGCTGTATAAGTTGGCACTCCCACCAGCAGTGGAGGAGTGTGTTCCTTTCTCCACATCCTCTCCAGCATAAACTGTCATTGGTGTTTTTGATTTTGGCCATTCTGACAGGAGTAAGATGGTATCTCAGAGTTGTTTTGATTTGCATTTCCCTGATGGCTAAGGATGTTGAACACTAATGTGCCTTTCAGCCATTTTAGATTCCTCTATTGAGAATTGTCTATTCAGTTCTGTATTCACTTTTTAATTGGATTGTTTGGTGTTTTGGAGACTAGCTTCTTGAGTTCTTTGTGTGTTTTGGAGATTAGCCCTCTGTCAGATGTGGGGTTGGTAAATATCTTTTCCCATTCTGTGGGCTGGCGTTTTGTCTTGCTGACTGTGTCCTTTGCCTTACAGAAGCTTCTCAGTTTCAGGAGGTCCCATTTATCAATTGTTGATCTCAGTGTCTGTGCTACTGGTGTAATATTCAGGAAGCAGTCTCATGTACCAATTAATTCAAGGGTATTTCCCACTTTGTCTTATAATAAGTTTAGTGTAGCTGGATTTATGTTGAGGTCTTTGATCCATTTTGACTTAAGTTTTGTGCATGGCGATAGGCTTGGGTCTATTTGCAATCTTCTAGATGTCCGCATCCAGTTATGCCAGCACCATTTGTTGAAGATGTTCTCTTTGTTCCATCGTATAACTTTGGATTGTTTGTTAAAAAATCAGGTGTTCGTAGGTGTGTGGGTTAATATTGGGGTTTTCAACTCTATTCCATTGGTCTACCTGTCTATTTTTGTGCCAATTTCTGTTTTTTTATTAGAAAGAAAATTATTTTACATGTCAATCCCAGGTCCCTCTCTCCCTCCCCTCCTCCCCTGCCCCCCCAACTAACACCCTACCCATCCTATACCCTTTCTGCTCCCCAGGAAGGGTGAGGCTTTCCATAGGGGTCTTCAAAGTCTGTCATATTCTTTGGGATAGGGCCTAGGCCAACCCCACTTTTGTCTAGTCTCAGGGAGTATCCCTCCATGTGGGATGGGCTACTAAGGTCCATTCCTATGGTAGTGATAAGTACTGATCCACTACAAGAGGCCCCATAGATTTCCAAGGTCTCCTTACTGACACCCACATTCAGAGGGTCTACATAGTCCCATGCTGGTTTCCCAGCTATCAGTCTATACTGAGTCTTTTGTTTTTTCATGTAAAGTTGAGAATAGTTCTTTCAAGGTCTGTGAAGAATTGTGTTGGGATTTTGATGGGGATTGCACTGAATCTGTAGATTGCTTTTGGCAAGATTGACATTTTTACTATGTTGATCCTACCTATCCAAGAGCATGGGAGATCTTTCCATTTTCTGGTATCTTCTTTAATTTCTTTCTTTAGAGACTCAAAATTCTTATGGTACAAGTCTTTCACTTTTTTGGTTAGTGTTACCCCAAGGTATTTTATGTTGTTTGTGGCAATTGTAAAGGGTGATGTTTCTCTGATTTCTTTCTCCACAAATGTGTCATCAGTATATAGTAGGGCTACAGATTTTTTTGAGTTAATATTTTATTCTACCACTTTGCTGAAGGTGTTTATCAGCTGTAGGAGTTCCCTGGTAGACTTTTCCAGGTCACTTATGTAGACTATCATATCATCTGCAAATAGTGAGAGTTTGACTTCTTCCTTTCTGATTTGTATTCCCTTGATCTCCTTTTGTTGTCTTATTGCTCTAGCTAGAACTTCAAGGACAATATTGAAGAAGTATGGAGAGAGTGGACAGCCTTGTCTTGTCCCCGATTTTAGAGGAATTGCATCGAGTTTCTCTTCATTTAATTTGATGTTGGTTGTCGGCTTGCTGTATATTGCTTTTATTATGTTGAGGTATTTTCCTGTTATCCCTGATTTCTCCAAGATCTTTATCATAAAGGGCTGTAGGATTTTGTCAAAGGCTTTTTCGGCATCTAGTGAGATGATCATGTGTTTTTTTTTTTCCTCAGTCTGTTTATATGGTGGATTACAATAATGGATTTTCATATGTTGAACCATCCTTGCATCCCTGGGATGAAGCCTACTTGATCATGGTGGATGATTTCTCTAATGTGTTCTTGGATTCAATTTGCCAGTAATTTATTGAGAATTTTTGGAACAATGTTTATGAGGGATATTGGTCAGTAGTTCTCTTTCTTAGTTGTGTCTTTGTGTGGATTGGGTATCAAGGTTATTGAAGCCTCTTAAAAAGAGTTTGGCAATGACCTTTCTGCTTCTATTGTGTAGAATACTTTGAGGAGAATCAGTATTAGCTGTTCCTTGAATTTCTGGTAGAATTCTGCAATGAAGCCATCTGGCCCTGGGCTTTTTTTGGTTGGGAGACTTCTGACCACTGCTTCTATTTCATTAGTGGTTATGGGTCTATTTAAGTTGCTTATCTGTTCTTCATTTAATTTTGGTAAGTGAAATCTGTCCAGAAAATTGTCCATTTCCTTTAGATTTTTGAATTTTGAGGAATATAGGTTTTCGAAGTGTGACCTGAGGATTCCCTGGATTTACTCTGTGTCTGTTGTTATGTCCCCCTTTTCATTCCCGATTTTATTGATTTGTATGTTCACTCTCTGCTGTTTGGTAAGTTTGGATAAAGCTTTGTCTATCTTGTTGATTTTCTCAAAGAATCAACTCTTCATTATATTGATTCTTTGTATTGTTCTTCTAGTTTCCATTTTATTGATTTCAGCCCTGAATTTGATTACTTCCTGGCATCTGCTTCTCCGGGGTATATTGGCTTCTTTGTGTTCTAAAGCTTTCAGTTGTGCTGTTAACTCTCTAGTGTGATTATTCTCCTGTTTCTTCATGTGGGCACTTAGCGCTATGAACTTTTCTCTTAGCACTGCTTTCAAAGTGTCCCATAGGTTTGGGTATGTTGTGTCCACATTCTCATTGAATTCTAGGAAATCTTTAATTTTTTTATTTGTTCCTCGACCCAGAAATTGTGAAACTGGGTGTTACTTATGTTCCATGAGTTTGTAGGTTTTCTGTAATTCTGTGTTGTTGTTGAATTCTACCTTTAAAGCATGGTGGTCTGATAAGATACAGGGGGTAATTTCAATTTTTTTGTACCTGTTGAGGTTTGCTATGTTGCCAAGTATATGTTCAATTTTAGAGAAGGTTCCATGTGGCACTGAGAAGAAGGTATATTGTTTTGTATTTGGATGGAATGTTCTATAGATATCTGTTAAGTCCAATTGCACCATAACTTCTATTAGTTCTTTTGTTTCTTTGTTAAGTTTCTGTCTGGTGTTCCTGTCCAGTGGTGAGAGTGTGGTATTGAAGTTTCCCACTATAAGTGTGTGCAGTTTTATGTGTGATTTGAGTTTTAGTAAAGTTTCTTTTACAAACATGGATGCCTTTGTATTTGGGGCATAAATGTTCAGAATTGAGACTTCATCCTGATGGATTTCTCCTGTGATGTGTAGGAAATTACCTCCTTCATCTCTTTTGATTGATTTTAGTTTAAAGTCCAATTTGTTGGATATTAGAATTGCTACCCCCCCGCTTGATTCTTGAGTCCATTTGATTGGAAAATCTTTTCCCAACCTTTAATTCTTAGGTACCATCTGTCTTTGAAGTTGAGGCGTGTTTCTTGTATGCAGCAGAAGGATGGATTCTGTCTTCTTATCCATTCTGCTAATCTGTATCTTTTTGTAGGTGAGTTAAGACCATTAATGTTGAGGGATATTAATGTCCATTGATTGTTCATTCTTGTTTGATTTTGATTTGGTGATGGTGGTGAAATTACGTGTGGGATTCTATCCCTTTTTCCTTTTGGCTGTTGGTAAAGTGGGATTATCTATTGCCTATATTTTTCTGGTTGTAGTTAGCTTCCTTGGGTTGCAGTTTTCCTTCCAGAACTTTCTGTAGGGCTGGATTGGTGGATATGTACTGTTTAAATCTGGTTTTTGTCATGGAATATCTTGTTTTCTCCATCTATATTGATTGAAAGCTCTGCTGTGTATAGTAGTCTGGGCTGGCATCCGTGGTCTCTTAGTGTAGGTAGATTATCTATCCAGGACCTTCTGGCTTTCAGAGTTTCCTTTGCTGCTCTTAATATTCTGTATGCTTGGTGTTTTGATTATTATGTGGCAAAGAGACCTTTATTTTGGTTCAGTCTATTTGGTGTTCTGTAGGCTTCTTGTATTTTCATTGGCATGTCTTTATTTAGGTTGGGAAAGTTTTCTTCTATGATTTTGTTGAATATGTTTTCTGGGCCTTTGAGTTGGGTTTCTTCACCTTCTTCTATACCTGTTATTCTTAGGTTTGGTCTTTTCACGGTATCCCATATTTCCTGGATATTTTGTGTTAGGGATTTGTTGGGCTTAAGATTTTCTTTGGTTGATGAGTTGAGGGATTTCCACTAGTGTTGAGGGATATTATCTTCAACTTCAACTTCAATCTTCAACTCCTGAGATTTTCTCTTCCATCTCTTGTATTCTGTTGGTTATGCTTGCGTCTTTAGTTCCTGATCATTTACCCAGCTTTTCCATTTCCAGCATTCCCTCAGATTATGCTTTCTTTATTGTCTCTATTTCAGTTATTAGGTCTTGAACTGTTTCCTTGAGAGATTTGTTGATATCTTGTATTTTTGGGTTTGTTTTTTCTTCCATTTCTTTAAGGGATTTTCTCATGTCCTCTTTGAGGTCCTCTATCATTTTTATGAAGATGTTTTGAAGGTCATTCTCCTCTGCTTCATCTGCATTGTGATGTTCAGGTCTTGCTGGTGTATGGGTCCTAGTCCCCGGTGGTGTCTTAGTGGGTTTTCTGTTGTTGAATGTGCTTTTACATTGTCCTCTTCCCATCCTTTTTCTGGTGGGTGTAGCAGGAGGCTCTTCCTCTCCTGGTGGGTGTGGGACCAAGGTTCCCTTCTGGTAGATGCAGACAGTTCCAATACTCTGATGTCTGTCCTCTTCTTGTGGATGGAGGTGGCACTGTTACTGGGGCCTTGGCAGTTTCTGGGTGTGTTGGATGCCACTGCCAAGTTTGGATCCAGTGAGCAGAAACCTGGTGTCAGATGTTTCTGAGCAGGGATGCCAAGCCAGAACCGGAAACAGCGCCTGGCCTGCCTGGGCTGGTGGATGGTGGCAGAACTGTTACCAGGGCCTCCGGGTGTGTTGGATCCCCATAGTTTCTTACTTGACCATTTCATTAAGATTTTGAACCCAAGCATTCAAAACAGCTCTTTCTCTCCAAGCGTGTTAACTCCATACCCAGTTTCATCTGACCCATGTCTTCTTCTCTGAGCCGTTCTTACATGAAGGACTTGATTTCTATGTCTTCTTGCTGCCTCCACCCCCACAGGGTGCATCCTGACTGTGGGAAGCCTGGCCTGTGCCTTAGTTAGGTAAATCCTCATGCCATAGACAGACAGAGATGAAGGAAGGGGAGTATGAGAGCCTCTTCCACATGGGTGATCAGTGCAATGTTTCTTTGATGAAACTCATGTTGATTAGGATGTATGAAAAACTCTATTTAATGATTTCAAAGCCCAAGGCAGATAAGTTTGGAACAGGGAGATGTTTCTGGCTCTTTAGAGTTGACTGAGGGAGGGAGAGCCATTTCTGGCTCTTGAGTATGTGAAGCCCTGAGTGAATGTGTGTTGTTGACAGGAGCTGGCCATGCCAAGGAACCTACTCTCATACCTATGAGAAAATGGTAAAGCCTCCTCCCAACTCAGGGTGAGGTTCAGAGAAATGGTGAAGCCTTTCTTGGGAGTCTGAGTGTGGATTAGTAGTGTGTGCAGAAAATGTCCTGCAAGCTTGCCTACAGGTCAATCTGTTGGAGGCATTCTCTCAGTTGAGGGTCTCTCTTCCAAACTGATTAGCTTGTGTTAAGTTGACATTAAAAACTAGCCAGAACACCCTGGTGTTGATGAATGGAGACAGAACATAGATTGTGGGTATCTTAGAAGGGGCAGAGCTGCTTCTTCCTTAGGATATCCCTGCCTGTCTGCCAAGTGCTAGCCATAGCCAAAGCTGGTGTGCTCAGGCTTCTTGGCATTCGGACATAGCTGCTGACTTGGGCAGAGCATGGGAAGACCTTTTAGAGTTGCTGATGAGATGGAGGAAATACTGATCCCTAGTTACCAATTTATTGCTGAGAAGAGAGCTGCACACCTCTAAGCTCCTAAGTGAGGTTGTTGCTAGCCTCACAGTCTCCGGGCCCCAGGACTCCTGTCTTCAGCTAAGTCCTAAGGGTGGAGGTGGGCAGGAAGCCTATAGGAATGGCCTTTCCTTACCAAGGAGCAGTTTTGCTACTGAGGACAGTGATAGATATGGGATATACTCCTGGTTATGCCTGGTCCAGAACTGTGTTGATATGGATTTGTGCTCAGGTTACCAGCTGGAATAAAGTTCACATGCCAGAAAGAGGTTATTTGGGATCTCCAGGACTCTCTGTTCTACATTATACATGTGTGAGCCATGTATGTATTTGGTACATGCATGTGTTTGGTTGCGCATGTGTGTACATGTTGAATATGTGCCTGTGTACAAGTCACGGCATGTTCTGTATGTACATACATGTTGGTCCATTATGTAAAATGTGTCTGCCTGGGTGTGTGTCCCCATTGGAACCACATACTTGCAAATTTTCACAACTGTCTTTATTTTCCCATTAAATTCCAGCTTCATTTCCATTTCTATCCATTGAGATTTAAATACTACAGCAGAAGGAATAGGTCCTCTTGGAAGTGGCTAGCAGACCTGAGAACTCTGAGTACTTTGTGTTATTCCTGGGCATTTCTCTACTCCCTCCAGGGAGCTTTAGCTATACAACATGGAGGACTTTGGGGACAGACAGGCTGGTTCCTGAGATTCAGAAAAGTTGGGAACATATGTGGAGTAGGGATTGTGGAAAGGAATGGGAATTAGCCTCAACTAGATATTTTTGATTCTCCCTTGTATCTGTAGATATGGCTTTTACACATGTCACATCCTCTCAAAAGCTCTCATGATTCTGGAAAGATGGTGTTTTATTCTTTGCAGTTTCCTTTTTCATTGTAGCAATGACAATGGTAGCTGATGATTTTATTTTTTTAGTGGAGAAAGCAAGGCATTTTTCTGGCAGAAAGACTCACTGCTCACTTTGCTCTTTGTAACTTGTGGTATTATAGAGTATAGGGTAGACAAAATATACTTTAGCTTGGCTACAAGCTACTTATTAAAAGAAAATAGTGACTCTGATGATGCATTGCTGAATAGATTCTCTTTGGGCTTTCATTTTTAAAGTTGTGATTATCCTTGTCCAGGTTAGTAACAATGAAAAGACCAGATCATTGCCTTAAAGTGAAGTGTAGCCAGTATTTATGAGGCCATATGGACAGTAGCACATGGGAGTGCATCAGTGGCTGTGTTTTTATAGTTATGTCCATCTTTTTCTTTATTTTTCTATTTATAAGGTCTTTGTTTTAAATCAAACATTGAGATTGGGTGGATGCATGGGTGGATATTTGAATTTGTGCATACTTGTCTATAGGTGAGCACTGCAGAAAGCAAAGGGGATAAGGTCCTTTCCTTCTCAAATACTGTGTCCTATTTTGCCTTGTTTCACCCCATGAGTCTACATTATTATTTATTAGCACAGCCTGCACCATCCCCCTAAAGCAGTTCTATGGCTCAGTTCTGAGGCTGGAGGGATGTAATTTTTTCCTGTGGTACTTGAGGGATTGCTAGGAAAATGCTAACTTAAAATAATCTTTATTTCCTATATACAGATTATGGACTATTTATTGTGTAATCCTTACATTTGTCTGGAACTCAGTACTGTATACCAATTGGTAATTTATATCACTAAAATATAGTGTTCATAATTCAAAAATTGTCACTGTTGTTACCTGCTGTGTGTTCCTATTCATATCCTCCCAAATTGCACATATATTGTCTGGATATGGGCTTCCTGCAGATTCAAGGAGGGACTTTGACATTGTCATCTAGGTTGGCAACTGATAATAATTTTTTTTGCTGTGTAAATACAGATTTTTAGTTTTATCATCCTCAGCTGTAGGAGTTTGAATTGACCAAAGTGTTAAAAATATCTCTTTTTATCACCAGCCCATTTTTAAAATTGCTTTAGTCTCAAGCCCTTTACAGACATAATATATATCCAAATCCTCAAAAATAGACACACAAAACTTAGTACAAATTTGCAGGTAGAGTGCCCTTTAGCTGTCATGTTTGCACTCTTTTGCCATTGTGATAAGAAGTTAACTGAAAGACCAACATGCTGGATGTTCTCTCCTCCCCAGACAATTCCTCAGTGGAAGCTGAAGCCACAGGCATGAGGTATTGAGAACATGAGCCTATGTTATCTCTTGACAGAGGAGCACTCCTCTTCATTGGCTCAGCTCAGTTTCTAGAGATTCTTATTTTTGCTCTAGATGTGAGACATCTGGCTCTCAACTTTAATATTCCTTCCCAGCCACAAGGCTTACATGGAGAGATGATGTTTCCATATTTGTTGAGTCTCAAAAGGAGCATCCAAAGGCTTTGGCTGAGGCCATTTTGTATACATCACTGTCAAGGTCCTGGAATGGAGGCTATGCTGTGACCCTGAGGGTGTCAGTTTCTGGACAACCCTTTGTTTTCAGGTTCATGAGTACGTTGTGCTTCAGACAGATTGTTGAGATTGTCAGCCAAAGTCACAGAGCTAAAGGGACCCCAGAAAACAAGCATACCACATGGATAGCCACACACACCAACAGGAGGAACCAAGCATCTGAATCCACACTGCAGTTACTGCTGTCACTCTTCCTCTTGTTAGAGTTGTCAGACAGGACTGGTTAGGGAGAGTTTTTCATAGAAGTTCCATCAAAATGGCCAGAAAGACTATTCAGAATGGTTGCAATAGGAAGAGAAAACTGAACACAGAATAGCTAGGTATGTGTTCACAGCTGACCAGGAATGTTGAAGGGGAGATAGAAAATTACAAAGAAGAACTGGGTTAGTAAAAATTTTAAAAAAAGAACTGGGTTAGTAAGGCAGGCGGTAGGATAAGAACATCTGAATGGGATTCAGGTTTAACAGGTCCAGAAAAGGGCACTGAGAAACCTGGGAAGCATAGGCAGGGAGGGAGTGTTTGTCATCCACCACTGACTCTTTTACAGGCAATTAAGAAGGTGGTTCAGACCAGAAAAGGACTTGTAGAAAAGGGGGAATACTGTCCATGTGGCAGCAGGAGGCTCACAGATTTAAAGCCAGCAATGATCATGATTCACTACTGGAAGCTCTGAGTAGATCCTTGGTTCTATGCCTATACATTCACTTCCATGGTGACTCCTCCTTCTTAACCACCTCCGCCACCCCTTTTGTGAGTTTCCTCCTCATAGGCATCTGCTCTGTTGTCTTGGAGATGTGACTATTCTGACTCTCCCTCAGCTCCACCAACTGGCTCTTTTTCCTGCTTTTCCATGACTGGCCACAGCTCCCAGCATATCTGTGCCAGGTTTGGTTGTACTTGGGACATACTTGGGTTCTATGTACATGCTTTTATAGATGAGCACAATATTGTTTTCTTAAAAGAAAGAAAAATGCAAGTAACAAAATTAACTAGCTCGTCATGAATGGGGTCATGTGAGGCTTTTAACAGATGAAGTGTTGCCTTCATTTCAGACCAAGCTCAAAGAACAGGTATGGAAGTTTCTCTGTTGAGAAACCCTGATGGATGGCCAGTGGATTTCTCCTGAAATGCAGAAGCTGAAGCTGCTTCATCATAACTTGACCAGTTTTCCCTGCCTGTCCTGTTGTGCCAGCCAAGAGAGGGAGTCAGAGACCCAACAGGTAGGAGAGGAAAAATAACAGGAAGGCAGAAGAACTGGGACAGAGAGGAGTATATGGGGAAGAGGTCATTAACAGGGAGGTCTGGCAAAGGGAGGAAGGATGGGCCGAGGGATATGGGAGACTCAGGCCTGAGCTGTGACAGGGTCTGATTCCCTACAACAGGGCCATCATTGTTGTCTCAGGCATGGAGAACAGAGATACATCTGGGAGGAGCAGACAGATGAACTATTGCTCTGGTACTTGGAGCTGAACACATCCTAGTCCCTAGAGGCTTCGTTGTGGTTTCTGGTGCTGCACATTCTCACTCTTCTACCTCTGGATGCTGCGTTGTTTGAGAATACCCTTCTTAGAAGGTCTGTACCCACAGCATGAACTCCCTTCCCTGTTCTGATCTGTCTCCACTTCAGTGTCTAATACAACCTCACATGTGCTATGTCCAAAATAGAACAAACCCCCCACACACCAAAAAAAAAAAAAAAAAAAAACCCAGTCTTCCTGCCTAAGTTATGCATTGCTCAACTTGGCTCTCCTCATAAGCCCACATCCATCCTTTATTTCCCAAGGCTCCAAATTTTAAGTCCCCAATTCCTCAGCCCCTCAGCCCCTCAGCCCCTCAGACCTATACCATTCCCTGAGTAGCTTATCTGGCTTAGACTCTTTGAAGCCTCTCAGTGTTTTGCTGCCCTTCCCCCTACCCACTGGTAGCCAAATGATTACTTTAAAAAGAAGCCTAAGTCATGCCCACTCTTCCTACATTTCATTTTTAAAAAAAAACCATAGTCTTCATCACAACAGAAAGGCTTTAGGGGGGGTTCCTGCTGACCCCTTGTCCTTCAGCACCCCTAAATAATGAACCTCTATCCTGCTCACCCACTAGAAAGCTCTTCCTACAGGTCCATGCAAGCCCAGCCTTGCAAAACGAAGGCACCCGGGAAAACAAGATCACATTCTGTCTTCCCACGTCCTTGAGAAGAATGGTCATCAACAAACAGCAGGAGCTCAATAAGTAGGAGTGGCTAAAATTCCAGTAGAGTATTGATGCCCATATTCCATTTGAGGGGCCTGTCCTGAAATCATATTATCTGAGCAGACCCCTCTCCCATGCCAATGCCTGCTTTTCTGCCTGCAGGAACTAGATTTTGGCATGTGAAGTCCCACCAGACCTCTCACAGACCTGTTTTTTTCCCTTCCATCCACCTTTTATCTCCTGGTAAAACCATCAATATAGCCTGTCTTAGAGGATGTTGGGTTAGTTTTTACAAAGGGTCTTGGAGAAGCTAGAGTCAAACTTTAGGCTCAGTTCAGTAAGAATTTCAGTACTGTACCCCTTTCTTAAGTATTAGTGTTGGTAGTGTCTCTGTCTCCAGCCATATGTGCTGAAGGGAAACAATGATCCGGCAGCATCAAAGTGTACCATCCCATACTGCACTAAGAGAACGTATCTCTTTTCCTCCGGCTATTCCATGCCCTCCTCCCACTTGTTTCCTTGTGCCATGCTCTGACTGCAGGAGCTTAGTGGGGGCAGGCAGGTCTGTATTCTTCCCTCTGTTATGCTCTAGACAACCGAGATTCCAAGTGTGACAGGGTCTTATTTAGCACCAATAGTCCCATTAGATCGCAGCACAGCCAGGCACATCACCACTTTGCAATATGTGCTTTTGGAGCTCCTGCTCCACTGTGCTTTAGAGCTTGTTTTTCCTTCTGTGAGCTTGGTGCACGGTGAGGGAAAGAGCAGGTGCAGCCAGGGATAGGGTATGGTTCCTGTCTCAATTGTTTACTGCCCAGGGGTTCTTGCTTCTTGGGGATTACAATTCTAGTTAACAAACAGCTTGGGGATGTTTGGTAGGTCACTAAGAACCTCCCAGCCAGCAGCCATGCTCTATAGATTATGTCTAGTTGCCTCTCTCATAGCACCAAATACAGCTGCCAAGAATGGTCAAATCTTTCCCCAACAAAGCACACAGCTGGAGATATAATCCAAGCCAAGCAAAAGGAAAAATTAACTTGTAGTTACATTGGTAGTTGTGAGTCGAGCCCAGTCTTGCTCTTTACTCTGCTGACACCACATGCTTGTGCAGAGGAACTGACCCAAACTATTATTTCCTTTAGCCACATATTAGTAACCATTTCAGAATTTCCTTAACGTGAGAAAAATTTTCCTTTCAGGAAAAAGACAAACTTTGTGAAGACACCCTGAAGGTGCTCCAACGATCCTAGACAAAGAATCTACTTTCCAGAAAATTCAAAAATCATATTTTCAGGTCTGAAACTTCAAGTAAAAGTTTGTTAAGTCCCAGGAGAGTGAATTAAATGTTGTTCTTTATAAGAGTTGCTGTGGCTGCGCAGTAGTGGCACATAACTTTAATTTCAGCACTTGGGAGACAGAGGCAGGTCTGTGAGTTCAAGGCCAGACTTGTCTACAGAGTTCCAGGACAGCTAGGGCTACACAGAGAAACCCTATCTCAGAAAAAAAGAAAACAAGAGTTGCTGTCATCATGGTGTCTCTTCACAGCAATAGAAACTGTAAGACAGAGGCTAACCTTGGATGTCATTCCTTTGGAATCATGCACTGGCTCAACACTGGGATTTTAGAAGCGCTCCCCCCCCCCATTAAAAACAAAACCAAACAAATCATGGGTTTGGAACATCAACTGAAGTCCTCAAGCTTGTATAAACAAGCACTCACTCCCAGCCTCTCACTTATTTCATTGTCAGAAACCATCAGAGAAGGAGCTACCAAATGCAATCCTGCAAAGCACAATCAGCTGAAAGGCTGCACAGAAAGCAGACTAAATAGGCCACACTGTCCATAGTTAGTAACCTGGAATCTGAACTCCATTGAAAATAGAGGGCTGACTTTCGCCAAGAAGTGCAGTTCTAGGTGACCTCAGCCATTTGACCTTCTCTTTCTCCATTATTGACTACTCAAATCTGCTTCCTGCCACCAGCTACCTTACCAAAATAAGCGCCAGCTCCACTTTTGAAATTTTGAAAAATATTCATGGCCAACTGTGTCACACCAGTAAAGGCTACCTGAGGTGAGAAATAAAATTTTGAAAATTACATTTTCAAAGAACATTTTCGGATCCAGGACAGTGGCAACTTTTTACAGCTTTTGTGAAAAAGAATTAGTTTATGCTGACCACTGCTAACTAGCATTCAAAGTCAAACTTTGTAATTACACAGGACAAAATGGAGACATTTTTAAAAATGTGAAAGAATACAAGGTAGAAATTAAGAAACTAGAGGAAGAACAGATCAAACATTGGCTTCTCATTTTTCTGTAGGGGTATAGGGCAGACCTTTGCTTAGGTTTAGGTTCTTGGAGATTTCTCTCTTTGCCTCTCGTCTCAAAGTTCTTTTTCCTGGCTGGTTTCTTACCCATTAAAATAGATTTATGGTGTGATCTTTCAGGCTACAGCTGGGTTTTGATTCAAAATACTACTGATGTCTACCAATGATAATCTCCAGTATCCTTGAAATTCTTTGTACAACTATTTCTAACTCTGAAATATCTTAGAGAAACCCAGCCCCTTGGGTATGTGATACTAAATCTTCCCTGTCTGGGGCCTATGGAGTAGGAGTAAGCAATTTTACCCAGGAATCCTGGAAAGCATCCTCATTGTGGAAAGCCTCAGTGAGTAAGTAAAACAAGGTCTAGGGTTTTAGAGATTCACATATACTGATGTTACTAGGGATAGAAGAGTCTCTGATTAGCTAAATTGTTTGCAAGTTATTCATGTAGCTTCAGGGACACAGCTTTCATCCCAGTTGTCATGTATGCTGTACTGTAATTGCTGGTAAAATACCTATCTTAGAGTTTCCCATGCTTCTGTATGTACCCCTCCCACCAGTCATACTCCTGTAATTAACTCATTTGTGTTCCTCTAAGTAGTCACATAGTATCTTCTCCACCTGTCCCATCCTTTGCTTGTTCTCCATATCTATTTCTTTTCTATGACACTAGGAATTCAACTTGAATCTCCTTCAGGAAAGTTTTGTCTTCTAGTCTTGCTGTAACCTAAGTAATTTTATTAAAAAGAGATCTTTTTAAAATAAAACAAAATGACAAAAGGTCTAACACTATCTTTTCAATTTCTACCCCAATTGAAGCCAAATTATTCAGTGTCTGAACTGTTGTATTTATTAAATTTATTCATTTTCCTTTTTTTTTTTTTTTGGTTTTTCGAGACGACAGGGTTTCTCTTTGGCTTTGGAGGTTAATACAAGAACTCTGGAACTAGTTCTTGTAGTCCAGGCTGGTCTCGAACTCACAGAGATCTGCCTACCTCTGCCTCCCGAGTGCTGGGATTAAAGGTGTGTGCCACCACCGCCTGGCTTCATTTTACTTTTTGTATTGATTTACTTTGGATGTAATTTTTAGGTGTGTTTCCCTGAACATTACTTTCATTCTATCACTACGCATGACAGGGTAGATTAATAGTTAGTCCATGTATTATTAGAATTTGTCCTGGTGCATTTGTGTGTGTGTGTGTGTGTGTGTGTGTGTGTGTGTGTGTGTGTGTGTGTGTGTTCCAGGATCTTGTACGTGCTAGACAAACACTTTAACACTGAGCTATAGGCCGTTCCTTAGCTTCAATATATTGTTGAGACAAGGTTCAGCCATGTTGCCCAGACTGACCTTGAACTTACAACCTTTCTGTCTCAACCTCCTGAATAGTTAGGGCTACTGGTGCAGACCACTGCATCTGGCTTCAGCTGTAATTTTTGACCAACTCTAAACAGACCAGTTTAAGCACTCCGCTTAACATACTCACTGCCACCATGTGTCAGAATAGTTGTGACAACTTACAGGAGAACTTAGCCTGCAGCTACAACAACAAAATCAACAGAAATATACAGCAGATAGCTAGACATGTAGCAATTGGGTTGTTAGTAGGATCTATTTGAGGGAAGTTCACAAGACCTACCCCTGACTCTTCCCTGATATTTCAACCCCCATTCCACCCTTTCCCAGCATTAGGTAGGCAAGGGCTGACTGTAAGAAGTAAAATGTTGACTGAGGGTGAGTCTTTTTGGTGGTACAGCTGTCTCAGTAAGTACCCTTGATTTGTTTTAAAAGTGGGGAGGGCAGAATCTTTCTTTAATCTGTTAGACCCTTCCTTCTTTGGGGTGAATAAACATTTGGAAATTTACACAGTTGCATACCACAATTCCAGGATGGGCACAATAACTCAGCAAACCAACAAAGAATCTGTCTCCTGCTGTGGTGAAAATAATGGATACTGTTTCATTGACACTGCAAAGCACACAAAGATGCAACAAATTTTGGAGAAATTTTGTTCCATGTTCTTAACCAGTCTCCAATAAATGCTATCTGGTTGCAGGTTTTTTACTTACATATAAAAGAAATAAACTGGAAGCAACAATCTATGTGCTACAGTTCCTTCTTTGGGTATTAATTTATAATGATTCTCAAATCTAGCTGTCTCAGTACAGTTTTCATTTAGATTGGAAACTGTAAACTTCAGACTGATAGAGGTAACTTTGTAATTAGGAAAAGCAGTGTTTCCTTCCTCTAAGAAATACTTAAATACTTCCTCTGGTTGGCATTTACGTTTGTTGACAAACTTAGATACAATAATAAGCCTCAATCTCAGAGATTTGACAATCTAATAGGGGAAAAGAGACTAACCCATGACAACAAAGCAAGTGTGAAGTTGTCCCTGCCACTGGGATGCCAAGCTGGAGAGGGTAAACTTACGCTCCCAGAGAGGAATTTGGTAGGGGTGGAGAGGTGCTCCACGGGGCTCTGGCTTGAGGAGATGCTCTGTGACGAGAATGTCACTAACTCTAACCCTGGAACAGACCCGGACCTGGAAGGTCACCTCGGCCACGTGCTCCCAACCGTTGCCACCAGCATCCGGGCACCCGAGCAGCCAACGGTCCCTGGGTCCCAGACCGTTGGGGTGCAAGCCGCTTGGCAGCAGCTCCTGTGAACAACTGCATTGCGACATGATCTCCTCCAAGGTGGCCCCCAGAGCGGAAGGTCAGCGGGAGATGTTGTCTGAAGGTCGGTTGGAGGCAGCGCCACCTAGCGAGGCGGGCCCTAGCTGGGCT
The DNA here is from genome assembly GCF_003668045.3 of Cricetulus griseus. Lineage (NCBI taxonomy): Eukaryota > Metazoa > Chordata > Mammalia > Rodentia > Cricetidae > Cricetulus > Cricetulus griseus. The sequence goes on from NC_048600.1 coordinate 134,277,315, forward strand.
GCAGGGCCGCCATCGGAGCGCCTGCCACCCCTGGGTCAGGAGGCACCTCCGCCACTTCGCTGCCATACCGACTGCTTAGAAGCACCCCTGTCGCGCTGCTTCCTGCGCCTTGGTGCCTCGGTGGGTACGCACCCCTGGCTGTTTTTGCTTGGGCCGGCGCTGCTGACGGCCGCGCTGGGCACAGGCCTCCTCTTCTTGCCCAAGGAGAAGGAGAACCTGGAGGAGCAGTACACACCGATTGGAAGCCCTGCCAAGGCTGAGCGGCGCTTCGTGCAGAGTCACTTTAGCACCAATGACACTTACCGCTTCTCCGCCTCCAGGACCAGCTCAGAGGCCAACTTCGCATCCATCCTGGTGGTGTCTCTCACCAACTCGCTGCTGGAGCCGAGGATATTTACGGAGGTGAGCAAGTTGGACAGAGCGGTGCAGGCGCTGAAGGTGGTACAGGAAAACGGAACACAGATCCTTTACAAAGAGGTGTGCGCCAAGTACAAGACCCTGTGTGTGCCACCCAACCCTCTGCTGCATGCCTGGCAGCATAACTCGACATTGGATCTGTCAAACCTCATGTTCCCCATCCATAACTTGCCCAACCGCCTCATCTACTTGGCGGGCTTCTTTGGGGGAAATGTCTTGGGCGAAACGATGGGAAAAAATCAGCGACTTGTGGAGTCCCGAGCAATGAGGCTGCTGTACTACCTCAAGACCGAGGATCCGGAGGACAGTGAGCGTAGCAAGGCATGGCTGACTCACTTTCTAGACCATTTTAAGGACATGAAGAGCACTCTGAGTTTGGAACAGACAGAGGTATTCCGGAAGTTAGGGTTTATAAGGGAGGCCAATAAGGGTGGGAGATTTGGAGATGAGGTGGTCTTTGAATTAAAGCTGGGTATGCTCGCCTGTGCTTGGTATGAAATCCCACTGTAACATGGATGGATGACACCAAGATCATAAAGCATTGGTATCATTCTGGTCTGTACACAAATACTGTATCAGTAAGTCTGTTTTAGTACAGAAACTGATTTGCACACTTGGTATGGAGTTTGGTTTTCTAACTTGAAAATTATTTCTTTTTGTTGAGCCCCCTCTTGTTCCCAAAAGTCCCTAAAGCCTGTTTGTGCCCAGTGGAATTAAAGGCGAAACTTTCAAGTTCTGTCATGTTGTTTAAGAAGATATATAACTAGTTCAGTCCTTAGTTCAGATATAGATATCTTTTCGAGATATAGATAAGGCATCTAGCTTAGTATTGAAGTATATGTTATCTGTTAAAATTCTGGGCCAGCAATTCCAATATATAGCCCTAGTAAAAGCAAATGCCTACGGGGAAGCCAAGTGTTTCTTAAAGAGCAACTAAGGCAATTAAAATATGAAAAGATACCAATCTAATAAGATTTAGAAAATGCCGAAATTTCCACATTTGTCAGTGAGGATAAGGTCTCACAGTTGTTTATAAAATTCAGTTTTGTATTGTTTAGATTTAGGGTTAGTTCCTGCCCCCCATCTTAGCCAAAATGCAGAGAAATTATTAAACTTTGCATGTTGGGGGAAAGGTTGGAAAACACACTGCAGATTTTATGTGAAGTGAATCATTCACTTTTTACAGGGTGCCTATTAACATCAAGTGTCCAGTAGTTCTCAGTGTTTGGTGGACTCTGGAATCGGGATGTACTTCCTGAACATGTTTTTTGTTTGTTCTGGCAGGTAGTCTACTTTACATCCCTTTCAAGACAGCTGGAGTTTGAGGCAACCTCCAAGACTGTGATCCCTCTGTTCCACCTGGCATACATTTTAATCATACTGTTTGCAGTGGTATCATGCTTCAGGTAAAACTCATTCATTTTTTACTTCTCACTTTGTGATATATTGTGATAAAACATACACGATATACAATATTCCATTGTAACAATTTTAAGCAGACAATTTAATGATATTAATTATATCCATACTATTTATCCATCTCAACCATCTGGTTCCCAGGTTTTTCATCACTACTAACAGATACTCTATGTTCATTAAGCAATAACCCCATAAACCCCTCTCCCACAGTCCCAGACAAACTTTAATCTACTTTCTGTCTCTGAATTTCCCTAATCTAGACTTTTCCTTTCTGCTCTTTATGGGTTACTCAGTCTAAAGAAACCAGAATAGATTAGGACACTTCTGTAAGCTTTGGTTTTATTTTTTTCCCTAGTTTTACAGATTTCAAATTATTTGAGTTTTTCTTTTAAGGTCAGTATGTATTGTCATACATTTGCTTTGTCATTTCATTCTGTAAGTTACAATATTGTGTCACTTGATAGAAAACCAATACCAAAAGAAACTTAAAGTTCATTTTGGCTTATGTTTCTCAAGAGATAGTTTATCAGGGAGCAGGGAGCTGGCTGTTCACATTTCATGCACTCATAGGAAACAGAAAGACAACAGGGCTATTGACCAGTCCAGCAGGACAGGTTATTTGTAGGTCTCGAGGGGGTACCACCTACGAGTCAAATGGGGGCGAGAGAGGAGGGAGACCAAGCGGCGCAAGAAAGGACAAGAGTCCGTCTGTGCAATGTCAAGGTCTCGATTTATTGGGGCTTAGAGTGGGCTTAAATAGCCCTGCAACAATAGAATTGGGGGGAATAATAGAAGGAACATCAGGTATTTGCTGGGACTGGAACATTCTTCTTGTCAGCTGGAACATCTAGTGGTCTTTCTTGGAACAGCGAACAGAAAAGCTCCAGACCCTTTCTCGGAACAGAAGCAGTTAGCAGTTCCACTTGGCCAAACCGTATCTAATTACAGGTTACAGGAGGCTCACAGAGCTGGCTTTAAACCGAAAACTTAAAGGTCATTAAAAGTCTTAAAAAGGTGGGCTTTAAGCCGCATAGTTTTGGGCCCACGGCCCCTTATAGGCTATAAGCCCTCAAAGCTAGTCCCCAGTGATATACTTTCTCTAGAAAGGCTCTACCTACTAAAGATTCTGTAACTTCCCAAACAGTACCACCAAATGGGGACCAAATGTTCAAACACATAAGCCCATGAGGGAAATTTCTCATTCCAACTAACACTTTCTGCCCCTGGTCCCCATAAGCTCATGGCCATCTGACAATGCAAAATGCATTTAGTCCAACTTTAAACATTCCCACAGCAGTGGCTGGAGAAATGACTCAGCAGTTAAGAGTTCTTGCTGCTTTTGCAAATGACCTGGGTTTGGTTCCCAGCACCCCCACATGGTGGCCAACAACTGCCTGTATCTCCAATTCTAGTTGGTCTGACCCTCCCCTCTTTTTTTGTTGTTGTTTGGTTTTTTTTGTTTTTTGAGACTGGGTTTCTCTGTGTAGCTTTGGAGCCTGTCCTGGAACTAGTTTTTAGACCAGGCTGCCTCTGCCTTCCAAGTGCTGAGAATCAAGGCGCATGCCACCAGTGCCTGGCTCTGACGCTCCCTTCTTATCACTGCAAATGTGCTGCAAGACATATATGCATAAAATAAAAAATACAAGTCCCCATAGTTTTAAGTTTTAGCACTGTTCAAAAGTCCAAATCTTCTTCTTGAGATTCTAAGCAATTTCTTAACTACGATTTCCTATTTTAAAACATAAAATTATATATCTTATAAAATGGGACAGAATATATATTTCCCTTCCAAAATGGAAGTTTAGGGGAGGAAATCCAGACTGAAACCCAGCAGAGCAAATACAAAATTTTCTAGCTCCACATCTGGTATCTGGGCCGTAAGTTTCAAAGGGCTTAGATGCCTCAGCCCTTCCAACTTTCTTGCTAGCAATGCCTTTCTCTCTTGGGCGGTTCCATTCCCTGTATTCATCTCTCCTTGACACATGTCTCATAGTTTTGACATCTCCACTGTCTTGAGTTCTCAGCCACAATCTAGGCTTCACTTTTACAATTTCACACAATAACCTTTCAGGGCCTCTGACATTGGTATTGCTTAGCCTCAATGGCTCTTTGACACTATGTAGGAAGAATCAATGACTTTCTCAATTTTCCACCTTTCTTGTCTTTAGTACTATGTGGGCAACACTGTGAAGTTCACTAGCTTGAGATGGGCCCATGCATGTTTGCTTGGTTTCTTTTTCTAATTGCTGTGTTGCTTACAAGTATATTGTGTGCTACAAACCTTATTCTGTTTTCTATAAAGTGTTATTTTTACACACACACATATATATATATATGTATGGGATATGTGTGTGTGTGTGTGTGTGTGTGTGTTTGCCTGCATGTATGTCTGTGTGCTGTGTACATACTTGGTACCAGTGGAGGACAGAAGATGTTGGCAGATCCCCTGTCACTAGAGTTGCAGATGGTTGTGAGCCACTATGTGGATTCTGGGAACCAAACCCTGGTTTCCTGGAAGAATAGCTATAGTGGGAAATTACCAATAGGGAGTCAGGTAGAAATATAAGGGTATTTAATAGGGAAAAGCCTTAGTTACAGAGCGACCTAGCCAGCCGGTGGGTCAGCAGCCTGTAACGCAAGTACCAAAGAGAAACCGAAACCGAAAACGCAGTCACACTACGTTACTCTGACCACGCCCTCACAAGCCTGGTCAGGCACACCTGTAGCCAGCCCCTAAGAAGGCGTGGCTACAGCTTCCCGTACAATTCCCCTTTTAGTCTAAAAGAGGATTAAAACTCAACAGTATAAAGTATCCAAAATTAACAATCATAAAGGTAAAATATAAGAAGATACAACAATCTGCTTCTGTCACATCCTAACTATCCATGTTAACTAAACCCTAAAGTCATCTGAGAGAGGTATCCAAGCCTGAACACCTCCTTCCAATCCCAACCATAAACAATAGGAAGCTATCCCTAACTAGGTATATACACTATCCTAAGTGACAACAATGGGGAAAGGGGGCGTAGCAACCTCCAAGTTACTTCCTGCTGAAATGGGACAACGATAGTCATGTGGGGTCCTGTAGGAAGAAAATGTTAGTATAGTGAAGTCTTGAATGAATTGTATCCAGTCCATGTTAGATGGGATTCACTTGATTGAAGATCTCACTTGAAATCTTCAACTTGATTGAAGTCAGTACCCGAACCTCTGGCCAGAGTGTCCATTGAAATGGAGCAAGTTGGATCCAGTGCAGTCGAGGAGGTGTGGCCCATTTTCTTCCCAGGGTGTCCAGGGATTGCTGTCAGGCAGGTCTTCATTGGCTATGTGGGACTCAAACATAAACAGCAGAGAAATGTTTGCTTGTGTATGTACACATGCCGGGGAATGCAACCATGAGAGCATAACAATTATGAGAGGGTGTACACCTTGAGAGAAAGATCCAAGAAAAGACAAAGACAGTCCCCAAATTCTTCTTTTATTTGTATTACATCAATTGGCTTCTTGATACAATACAGAAACACTAAAGTTTAGTTAAATAACGTGCTTGGATTTTAGAGGAGGAAAGCCAAATCCACCTCTAAATCCAGCATTGGTTTAATTGAATAGGGACTAGGAAATAAAGAGAAATAGTTTTTTGAGAGACAGCTGTAAAGTTTACCGTATGGCACATTCCTTTTATTTGATGGTTATAGCTACCTTCTCTTCTTAAATATCTATCCATGTAGTGTCCTTTTCCTTCTGAAGATGAGTTTTCCTGTGAAGATAAAAGCAAAACAGTTCCCTTTCCTTTGGGGGGTTTCTATTTAGTTTATAAGATATACCTTAGTAGAATACCTGTCATTTGTCCTCGTTGAGAGGTTTTTTCTTTTCCAGTCGAATCTTGATCAACTTTGATGGTATCCAAAGTTTTTCTTCTCCTGTAGAAACCAATGCAAAACCCCTACCCCAACGTAACACATGTCCTGGTTTCCATACAGAGGTTAGTACATCTTTGAAGTATACCGGCTGATTGAGTTAAGCAGTTTTTTCCGTAGTCCAGTGTCTTTTTGCAGCTGTTTGTCCTTTTTCATTGGCATTAAGAACGTTTAGTGTTAATAAAGCATTATGCAACCTATGTTTGGGGGGTTTAGTCTTCCAAGCTTGTTTGTTGAGCATCTCCTTAAGTGTTCTATTAGATCTCTGAACCACTGATTGTCCTGTAGGATTGTGTGGTATACCAGTAACATGCTTTATGTTATAATATTTGAAAAATTGTTCCAATTTTGTAGAGACATATGCTGGAGCATTGTCAATTTTTATTTGTGTAGGTATACCCATAACTGCCATCACCTCTAGAAGGTGTATAATAACAGAATCAGCTTTTTTAGAGTTAAGAGCAGTAGCCCATTGGAACCCTGAGAATGTGTCTATAGTATGATGCACATATTTCAAATTTCCAAACTCTGCAAAGTGAAAGACATCCATCTGCCAAACCTCATTTCTCCGAATGCCCTTAGGATTACAACCTGCTGGCAATGGAGTTTGGTTATAAAAGGAACAAGTAGGACAGTTTCTCACTATCTCCTTGGCTTGTTGTCAAGTGATAGAGAAGTCCTTTTTCAAACCTTTGCTATTTACATGACGTTTCTTATGAAATTCTGAGGCTTCTAGCACACTTCCAATTAATAAACGATCAATCTCATCATTGCCTTGTGCTAGTGGGCCAGGCAGACCCATATGGGATCTGATATGTGTAATATACATAGGATTACTTCTGTTTCTGATAGTTTTCTGTAATTGTAAAAACAGAGAAGTTAATTCTGTATTATCAGGAACAAATTCTGTAGTCTCAATGTGTAACACGACTCTCTCTGCATATTGGGAATCAGTAACTATATTGAGGTTTTGTAAAATCCTTAAGTACCATGAGAATTGCATATAATTCTGCCTTCTGTACAGATGTATATGGACTTTGAACTACTTTACTTACCTCACCTGCTTTATAACCTGCCTTACCTGATTTGTTGGCATCAGTGTAGAAGGTAAGAACTCCAGAAATGGGAGTTTGTCTTACAATACGTGGAAGAATCCAGACTGTCTTTTTTATGAATTTAATTCTGTCAGTTTTGGGATAGTTGTTGCTAATTGTTCCCAAAAAGTCAGTAAGAGCTATTTGCCAATATTCATTATCTTTCCATAAGGAAGAAATTTCTTCATTAGTTAAAGGTACTATAATTTCTGCTGGATCTTTTCCAGTCAGCTGACGAAGTCTTAATTTACCCTTTAAAATCAAATTAGAAATCTTTTCTATATATGTCTTTAATTTTTTATTCTATGTGGCAGAAATATCCATTCCAATATAGTGTCTTCCCTCTGCATCAGAATTCCAGAAGGGTATTTTCTGGATGGCAAGATAACCAGAATACAGTCTAAATTAAGGTTTATCCGATCTACATGTGCATCCAATATTCTGTTTTCTACCCATTGTAACTCTTTTTCTGCCTCAGCAGATAATATTCTAGGACTATTTAGGTCCTTATCACCTTTAAGGGCCATTTTTAAATGCTTTAAGTCAAGTCCTTCTACACCAATAATCGTCTGTAATTGAGAAATTTCCCCTAATAAAATTTCTGAAGAGAATTAAGAGTTTGATACTGATCTCTCCTAATTTGTACCTTTTGAGGTCTGATTCTTTGTAAGTCTATCTTGTAACCTAAATAATTAATAGAATCTCATCTTTGTATCTTTTCTGGGGCAATCTGTAATCCCCAACGAGGCAGAACTTCCTTCACCGTTTCAAACATACGTTCCAAATTTTTCTTATTAGAATCTGATAAAAGAATATCACCCATGTAATGATAAACAAGAGATTGTGAAAATTTCTTACGAATTATTTCCAAAGGTTGCTGTACAAAGTGTTGACACAAAGTAGGGCTATTTAGCATTCCTTGTGGCAAAACCCTCCACTGATATCTCCTAACTGGCTGTGAATTATTAAGAGTTGGTACAGTAAATGCAAATTTTTCTCTATCATTTTCCTGTAATGGTATTGTGAAAAAAACAGTCTTTTAGATCAATGGCTATGATAGGCCATCCTTTAGGTATTAAGGAAGGTAATGGCATTCGAGGTTGCAGAGAACCCATTGGTTGAATTACCTTATTTATAGCTCTCAGGTCTGCCAGCATTCTCCACTTACCTGACTTCTTTTTGATGACAAATACAGGAGAATTCCAAGGACTGGTAGATTCCTTTATATGTCCAGCGTCTATCTGTTCCTGTACTAACTTTTCTAAAGCCTCTAGCTTCTCAGAGGTTATAGGCCATTGTCCTACCCAAACTGGTTCATCTGTAAGCCACTTCAATGGCAGGGCCTTTGGCTCCTCTGAAGGTCCATCATTTGTACCTAGTTTCTGTACAGCATGGATGGTTGGTAACCGTTTTCCATAGCGTCTTACCAGATCTTTTCTACTATCTAAAGATTGTACATAATTTGTATCTGACACTGGAGGAATATTAATCTGAGTATTCCATTGCTGTAAGAGATCACGACCCCAGTGATTTATAGCTATATCTGCCACGTATGGTTTCAGTATCCATTTCTGTCCTTCCGTTCCAATGCAGACCACTGAGTTAACACTCTGTCCAACTCTAGAATTCCAATTCCTAAAAATTGTACATTTGCCTCTCTAAGAGGCCATTTCTGAGGCCAAGACTTTTGAGTAATAATAGTTACATCTGCCCCAGTGTCCACTAAGCCAGAAATAACTTTATTATTAACCTTTACTTTTAACTGAGGCCTTTTATCATTAATAGAAGCTTGCCAAAATATGTTTCTCATTTTGTCCATTCACACTTGATTCTTTATCACTATTTAAATTACCATCTAGAGCAGTATCTTTTTTCACAATAGGCAAAGAAATATCTATTGTTCCTGTGAGAGATTGTCTTCCACTGCTATTGGGAATGACCTGACCTTTCTCGATGTGGGGGACTTCTTGAGGCCCCCCCTCAGGGTTTCCGGACCTTAAGGGGTTTCTTTGTATGTCCCTGGTCGATCTACATTCATTGGTCCAGTGTCTGCCCTTACCACACCTTCTACACAATCCAGAAGGCAGTGGCCTTCCATATGAGGCATTGTTAGAATTCATTTGTCTACAATTTCTCTTAGTATGTCCCATTTTACCACAGTTGAAACATCTAGGTTCCTGGAGCCTTCGTGGTCTCCAGGGGAAGGCTCTTCCTACCCAAGGTTCTGGTTCATAGTAGTAGTAACCTCTAGCCTCTTGGTATCTATGTTGACCTCTGTAAGGTGCTTCTCCTTGCCAAGCCCTTACATCCTCACCTCTAGACCTTTTAATTTCCTGTTGCCGTTTTAAACCTTTGGAGATGGCTTCTCCTACCCAAGCTCCAGTATCTTGCACATTATAGTCAATGTTGGCTGCATACAAAACCCATTCTTCTAGCAGAGCTGATCTGATCTTTAAAGGCAAAAGTATTCTTTTGCATATAGGGTTTTATTTTTATAAGCTATTGTATATATAATTGATTGTCTTGTTTCTGGATCTGTTACCTGTAATTCTACTGCCCTAGTTAACCTTTGTAAGAAGTCCTGGAACTGTTCTGTAGGTCCCTGTTCTATTCTGGTATAAGCTTCTAGGCCTTCTCCTGGCTCACGAACCTTATCCCAGGCATTTAATGCTGCTTTCCTGTATAGAGACAGTATATCGTCATCATATTCAGCCTGAACCTGTGGGTCAGCATAAATACCCTGACCAAGAAGCTTATCTAGAGGGGCTTTAAAACCTTCCTTTACGCCCTGATACTCAAGGAGCTTTGCCTCTTCCCTTACTAATGCCTTCCACTGGATTTGGCATGAATTCTCAAGTACAGCTGTTACCAATCGTTCCCAATCTGTGGGTGTCACCCTGTTAAAGGTTGCCCATGAATGTAATAGCTGTTTTACATATGGGCTATGGAGACCATATGAGACAACTGATTCTTTAATATTCTTAAGATCCTTCAGCTGTATAGGTTGCCATTCATAAGCCATCCGTCCATGAGGGTGTTTCTTAGAAGCTGGCTTTTCTCCCATGGTAGCTGGGTACACTAATGGTATACGAGTAACAACCTTAGAAGAATAGTCATGATACCTGGGTGGAGTAGGTGCCTGGGATTGGAGTGATTCTGCTTCTGAGGCATCCCAATGATCTTTAAGCCTAGCAATGATATCCTTTTGAAAAGTTTTAATCTCCTTAATCATAAAAGATTTCAAGCACGTTAGTGAATCTGTAAATTGCTCTAACTGCTCATCTACATGTTTTTCTAGGTCTTTAATACGATCATCCTTAGGCAGCATCTGGATGGCATGGAAACTGCCTTCTAGGTATTGGAGTCTAGATTCCAGGTCATGATTTGCTGATTTTGAGTCCTCAGCAATCGACCGTATGGACCTATGTAATCTGTCAGCCCTGTACTGTAAATTATCTTCCAAACATTCAAATCTCGACTCAAATTTCTGATCTGCTACCTTGGATGCTTTAATAACTGATTGAATGGCATTGTCCAATTCTTTAACCCTATGTTGGGTATTTTGCACCGTTGCATCTAGTTGATGAGTAACATTGCCTATCTGAGTTTCTAGCTGGCTACAGATATTCTTTAGCTGGTGATGGTCTTCTGACAGCCTAGCCTCTAAGGCCTCAGACATGGAGGATCTCTGTGTTTATCTTATCATAAATACGCTGCATCTCATCAGACAGCTTTATCTTTAGTGTATTGGACACAGAGCCAAGCTTATCATCCAATTTCTGTTCCACTTGCTGTACAATTGTGGTCTGACCTAATCTGTTTTCCAAAACCTCATTGCTTAAAGCTGTTATTTCCTGCAAGCAGGTGGTGAGGTCATCTCTGTCCTCTGGCTAGTAATACTATTTGTACCAGCAAGCTAACTGCCATTATGGCATATAGGCCAGTAATTGGCAAATTATCATCCTCCTCAAACAGTGAATTCACATAATAAGCAAAAATATTACCAATTTTAGCAAATGATAAATATTCCGCCATGATTTTACCTGATTTCTACTCCAGATGCAGTAAATATATTTGACCAGTGGGTGGCACAGGTGTTCAGTGAGTCCGCGGCGTTTGGCAGCAGTCGGTCACTGGTGGAGAGAGGTCACAAAAGCGGCTGCGCTTATCTTAGAGAGTATACGGCTTTGCGGCTGCAACCACTGAAACATGGGGCTTTCCCTCAGCAGCGGCCAGGGGAAGCCTCTGCTGAAAGCCCAGGCTTACTCACCTCTAGGCAGCTAGAAACTGTCTCTGAGCTGGGTGGATGGTTCTGAGCAGCTCAGCTGCAGCAGGTTGGCTGCTAGCCGGGAACGCCTGTGGAGAGAGGGCGCTTTCCGGGCCTAGGCCTCGGGCCCGATGGAACCCACAGCCTGTCCCAAATGGGGTGTAGGTTTCCAATATCCCACTTCTGACACCAGATATAGTGGGAAATTACCAATATGGAGTCAGGTAGAAATATAAGGGTATTTAATAGGGAAAAGCCTTACTTATAGAGCAACCTAGCCAGCCAGTGGGTCAGCAGCCTGTACTGCAAGTATCAAAGAGAAACCGAAACCGAAAACACAGTCACACTACGTCACTCTGACCACGCCCTCACAAGCCTGGTCAGGCACACCTGTAGCCAGCCCCTAAGAAGGCGTGGCTACAGCTTCCCCTACAAATAGCCAGTACTCTTAACTGTTGAACCATTTCTACAGCACCTTTTTCTAACTCTTTAAGGGGTTTGTTGAGGTCTGAAAAGCTAAGTCCTTCACTATGACTTGAAGGTTATTCTGAGGGATTTTCCATTTTCCTGTATATTTAGCTGTACTCTGAGCAGATGACATGAAGCTTTCAGCCCTGTTTTAATCTTGTGGAACCACTGTTGAGTATGCATTTTCCACCTCCTCCAAACAACATTGTCAATTGAAGCATCATTTGACATTATTGTATGACATACTTGTGATGTTGGGAGATAGTGATACCTTTAAGAATTAGTCTGTGAAAAATGAATGGACTGATGTCTGCAGAAAGCACTGGCATGGCTCTCATTAGTTCCTGTAACAGAAAGTTGTCATGAAAACAGCAAACCTTGCTCCTAAATCTATTTTCACATCTTTCTTTTTGTTCTCCCTCCCTCCCTCCCTCCCTCCCTCCCTCATGCATTTCCACCATAATGACATGTACTGTTACAACAGTGAGAGGAGCCTTTGCAAAGATGCTGTATCGTCCTCTTGGACCTTCAGAATTGTGAACTAAATCAATGTTTTTCTTTTTATAAAGTATCAAACCTCCAGTATTTTGCCATAGCAACATAAGATGAAACAAGCCACCATCTATTACCTACTGTATTCCATTCATACCCCCTGAAAGAGCAGAGTTAACATTTGCAGTGCTTAGCAAATTTTTATTCTGAAATGCTAGCCAGTGGATTGGTGCTCAGATAGTTACATAATCACCCAGGTATGTTTATAGATTCCCAACTTTATTGTCTCCTCTATTTTTTTGTGAGTTGATAACGTAATAGTACCTGGCTGGGTGGTGGTAGTGCACACCTTTAATCCCAGCACTCAGGGAGGCAGAGGCAAGTGAATCTTTTTGAGTTCAAGGCCAGCCTGGTCTACAAAGTGAGTTCCAGGACAGCCAGTGTTACACAGAGAAACCCTGATTCAAAAAAACAAACAAAAAAACTCCAAACAAACAAAAAAGAATTAATAGTACCTGTTAGTTTAAGGTCTCCATCAGACAAATATGGAAATTATTATCCCAGAGGCTTCTAGAAGCCTTGGTATCTAAGTCAACAACCAATTAGTAGGATTTCTGTATGGAAGTTACTATCACATGTTCTTATTTTTCCCTCTAAATTTACAGGTTGGACTGTGTAAGAAGCAAAATGTTGGTAGCAGTCTTTGGAGTGTTTTCTGTTGCCATGTCAGTGGTGAGTGGCTTTGGCCTGATGCTGCACATAGGGGTCCCATTTGTGATCATAGTTGCAAATTCACCGTTTCTTATTCTTGGTGAGTAAAACAAAATAAGAAGTTGTGTTGAGTCTGTAGGTATATGAAGTGGACAAGGAGGTACATTTGTGTAGGAGACTTAAGCAACAGGAAGAACAAATTGAATTATCTATCTTCAGAGTTGGAAATATATAGTATTCCAGATAAATAAAGGAAAGAAATATGCACTTTAGTTCACACAGAAAATACAACAAGAAATCTTTTGTATCAAGGGATATACACTAAACTAAAAAAAGGAGGGGGGTTTGTAGATTAATTGGTACTAGTGAGACCATTTTGGAATGTTTTATGTAAACGAGTGCCCAAGATTCTGCTGTAGGAAATGTATAAATTGGTTTGTGTTCCCCAAGTTTATAGCAAAGAACTATCGACCAACAATTTCATTTCTATAAAATTTATTTGATAAATGTAATTGATCATAAGTAGAACAAATGGGTTTATTTTGGTGTATTTTATAATAAGAAAATACTGAAAATAAACTGAACCCATATCAATATGGCATCTGTCAAATCAAACATATTAAAAAATGGAAACCATATTTTGCCTTTAAAAAAAGACAAATGTAATGAATTAAATGAAAATTTCTCATTATAAATTAAGATACATGCAATGGATAATTACATGGGTATAGTTGCATAGAACAAATTCTAGATGAATTTTTAAAATGTGTTTCAGGTTTATCCTTTGAAGGGTGATTATAGTTTTTTGTATTTCTGTTTTTAGAATTTGTTTTATAGTAAGTTTATATGTCAAACTATGCAATTTCAGTCCCCCCCTGTAGGTAATAGGTGGGTTTATACTGCACATCAGTTTAGCCCTCCTCTTCAAAGTACACCTTCATGTTTGTACACTCAGCCACTGTGCCCATAGTTATGAATAACTGTAGGGAGATATATTTATTGTAAGCCAGTCTATATTCACTGTATTTATTCAGTCTGTATCCACAGACGTATAGATTTATATAGAGCATATGTATAGGCAATTCCAACAAGTTAAGAAATATGAGAATTTCTGAACAAATTTCTCTAAGTATATAAAATAATTTTTTAAAAAACCTGAGATACCATTGCATTCCACTCTTGGTTCTCAGTGCCTCTGATTGTTTCCTTTGTTCAGCTTGAGTCTTAAGCTAATAGTCCTAGGGTGCTACCCTACAGTCTATGTAGCTTTGTGCAAGTTTTTGACCTTTCTACCTCAATCATGTCCATGAATATCTTAACTACAGGCCAGCTTGTAATTCCCAGTGCTCTCCTAACCTTAACCTATGAGAAAGAAGTAAAGATCAGCATTGCATTCCCAAAACCTTCTGTTAAACACACATGGAAATAAAAGCACAAGTGAGTGCAAGTAGTCTCACCTGCAGTCTAATGTCGGAGGGAAATGGAATTCATTGTCAGCAGGCTCGGACTGTCTAGTCTCCTTGCTTTTCTCTCCTCATTCTTTTTTCCATTGTTAATGTCAAAGCTCTCAAATATTCTTCAAATCTGTTTCAAGCCAACCATGCAATGGCGCCATGGAAAAGGATCCCAAAGATTCACTTTTGCACACCTTTCTCATATCAGGACCAGTGAAACAGTCTGTCACCACATGCTAGGTGTCAAATAGAAACCACCAGGGACACTAGATTTGTGCATATGCCTGGAAGTAAATCTATAAAGTGGGTGCTATAATAAAAATGGCACAACTTGGAATGCCTTATGCTACCTGAAAACACATTTGCCAACTCCTATTTCAAGCAAACAATGTTTGATGGATGTGTTTGCATATTAGTTGAAATGGCTCATGGGATCAAAGATAGATTGCTGATTCTGTTTCAACTGGCATGCTGTCACACAGATGTTCTCATTTTATCACAAAGACACCCTGGGGAAACACTAGAGAGTATGCTATGCACTAACAATGTAGGTATGTACAAAGCTAAGACTTATTACAGAGGAAGAAGTGACAAATTCCAAGACCAACTGAGAAGATGGTATTTAAGGGGAGATCTGCAAGACAAGCAATAGAAAATGCTCAGTTATTTAATATTTAATGTGTATTATTAATATATAGGAATATCTGTTCTTTTGTTACAGGTGTTGGGGTTGATGACATGTTTATTATGATTTCTGCCTGGCAGAAGACCAGCCTCACGGAAAACATAAGAGAACGACTCTCCAATGCATATTCAAAGGTGGCAGTGTCCATTACAATCACCACTGTCACCAATGTCCTTGCTTTCTATACAGGAATCACCAGTTCTTTTAGATCTGTACAGTATTTTTGCATCTATACAGGAACCACGCTGCTCTTTTGCTATTTTTATAATATCACCTGTTTTGGAGCAATTATGGCTCTAGATGGTAAAAGAGAAATTACATGCTTCCGCTGGCTGGAAAAGCCAGACCAAAAATATGCCTCATTAAAAAAATCCTGCTGTGTCCCATTTGGTTCAGCCCCAGATGAACATGGAGAAGACAAGCATCCAATGAATTTGTTCTTTAGAGACTATTTTGGTCCTTTCCTCACAACGGCCAAAGCCAAGTTTTTTGTAGTGCTGATATATATTTTTTATATCGTAAGCAGTATATACGGATGCTTCCAAGTGCAGGAAGGGTTAGATCTTCGGAACCTGGCAAGTGATGATTCCTACATCACACCATATTTTAATGTTGAAGAAGATTATTTCTCAGATTATGGTCCAAGGGTTATGGTCATTGTTACTGAAAGTGTTAACTACTGGGATGGTGATGTAAGACAGAAACTGGACAAATGTATGTTAAAATTTGAAGAAAATGAATATGTAGATAAAAATCTCACAGAGTTTTGGTTGGGAGCTTATATTCAATATATGAATAGCAGTGGAAATGATCCTAATGACAAGAATACATTTATGAATAATATTTCAGGGTTTTTAAAAATGTATCCTGTTTTTACATTTGATGTTAATATTTCCTCATCAAATGAAATCACTTCTTCCCGGGGCTTCATCCAGACTGTAGAGGTTTCTTCCTCAAGCAATAAGAAGAGAATGTTACTACAGTTACGAGGCATAGCTGAAAACTGTGAAGTTCCCTTAATGGTGTATAACCAAGCATTCATATATTTTGATCAGTATGCTGCAATAATAGAAAACACTGTCCGAAATATCATGGTTGCATCAACAGCTATGCTCATTGTTTCCTTATTGTTAATCCCTCACCCAGTGTGCTCCTTGTGGGTTACTTTTGCTATTGCTTCTGTGATTGTGGGAGTTACCGGTTTCATGGCATTCTGGAATGTTAATCTTGATTCCATATCCATGATTAATCTTGTTATTTGTATAGGTTTTTCTTTTGATTTTTCTGCACACATCTCCTATGCATTTGTTTCCAGTACTGAGACCTCAGTAAACAAAAAGTCAATTGAGGCCTTATATATGCTAGGCTATCCAGTGTTGCAAAGTGCAATTTCAACAATAATAGGGGTGTGTGTTTTATCTGCAGCTAAAGCTTACATCTTCAGGACATTTTTTAAGATTATGTTTCTTGTTATGTTTTTTGGGGCTGCTCATGGCCTAGTTTTTATTCCAGTATTCTTAACCTTTTTTTGAAAGTTAGTTTGAATACACAGTAACAAATAACCCTAGCCAGTTATAGAATTCCTAACAACCTGAATCCAGTCTTATTATAAAATGTACTAATTAAGACTAGTCAATAGAAAAAGAGATGAAATTAGAAGGGGCATTTCAGGATAAGAAGAAGCAGGGGTGAGGGTTAGAGGGAAGGGAGGTAATGTGGGACTAAACAAAGCACATTGTATACATGTATGAAAATGTCTCAATAAAAACCATTAGTTTGTCCAATTGGTATACACTAATGAAATATGAATTATTAATGTATAACTGAAAACAGATATAAATTGTTAAAAATAGTCATTTCACTTTAAAGATGTTTCCTTGGCTTTGAAGTTCTTTAATATATTCTGAGAAAAATTAAAATATCTTTACTTAATTGATAGAAGTGTTATCATCTTTATTCCAGTGTCTACAATAAGTCTTAGTTTTCTATTGCTGTGATAAAGACAATGACCAAAATAAACTTTGGAAGGAAAGGGTTTATTTCAGTTTATAGCTTACAACCCATCATGAAGGGAAGTCAGGACAGGAACTTGGAGGCAGGAACTTAGACAGAGACTATTGAAAAAAATGCTACTTACTGGATTGCTCCTCATGGCTTGCTCAGCCTAGTTTTTTACATACCCTAAGACACCTCTCCAGGGATGGACCTACCTAAAATTGGCTGGGCTCATAAAGGAACTATAAGCTAGATCCTAAGGGTAACGAGCTGTCAAAGATAAGACCTCTCTCTCTCTCTCTCTCTCTCTCTCTCTCTCTCTCTCTCTCTCTCTCTCTCTCTCTCTCTCTCGCTCCCTCTCCCTCTCCCTCTCCCTCTCCCTCTCCCCAAGACAGGGTTTTTCTGTGTAGTTCTGGCTGTCGTAGAACTCACTCTGTACATCAGACTGGCCTTAAGCTCAGAGATCTGCTTGCCTCTGTCTCCTGAGTGCTGATATTAACGGTGTGTGCCAACCCTGCCACCTCTAACATAACACTTTTTGAGAACCTACGTGTAGTGAGATATCCACCCCACCCATTTGGGAGTGGTCACAGGTTCGGACATGAAGGAGCATAGGACTAGGTCTGGGGTCCTGGACTCCAGTGCTCTCTCTTGCTTCCAGTCGGGTCACAGAGGGCAGCCTGGGTGAATCCTTGGAGCTGGAACTTGCAGCTGTCACCCACTTCTTGTATAAGTGCATTCTCCCCAAATAAACTTCACTTAACCTGTACTGAGTCTAGTGGATCTTGATTCCCACACAATACAAAATGTAGTTTTTTGAAGGAGAATAGTATTTAACTAAGGATATGATAAAGTTAAATTGAGTGAAACATTTATCCAACATCAAATTTCAGATGTCCATGTTCAGGCTCAGACCATGCCTGGTTTGAAATACCTTTCCTTCTAGTGTTGTTCATTTGACTTGTGGGGAGAACTGGGATGGCTGTGGGAACCCGACACTTGATTCAGGAGGACCGGTCACCACCCACGGGATGGCTGTGGGAACTCCACACTTGATTCAGGAGGACCGGTCACCACCCACGGGATGGCTGTGGGAACTCCACACTTGATTCAGGAGGACCGGTCACCACCACGGGATGGCTGTGGGAACTCCACACTTGATTCAGGAGGACCGGTCACCACCCACGGGATGGCTGTGGGAACTCCACACTTGATTCAGGAGGACCGGACACCACCCACGGGATGGCTGTGGGAACTCCACACTTGATTCAGGAGGACCGGACACCACCCACGGGATGGCTGTGGGAACTCCACACTTGATTCAGGAGGACCGGACACCACCCACGGGATGGCTGTGGGAACCCGACACTTGATTCAGGAGGACCGGTCACCACCCACGGGATGGCTGTGGGAACTCCACACTTGATTCAGGAGGACCGGACACCACCCACGGGATGGCTGTGGGAACTCCACACTTGATTCAGGAGGACCGGACACCACCCACGGGATGGCTGTGGGAACTCCACACTTGATTCAGGAGGACCGGTCACCACCCACGGGATGGCTGTGGGAACTCCACACTTGATTCAGGAGGACCGGTCACCACCCACGGGATGGCTGTGGGAACTCCACACTTGATTCAGGAGGACCGGACACCACCCACGGGATGGCTGTGGGAACTCCACACTTGATTCAGGAGGACCGGACACCACCCACGGGATGGCTGTGGGAACTCCACACTTGATTCAGGAGGACCGTCACCACCCATTATTACCACCCCAGCAACATCTTTTATCCAGCTGTTGGTCTTCATTTTAAGTTGAGGGGCAGAGGTCAGGGAACCCGTTGACATCTACTCAGGCCACACTGGGAACAGTGAATAAAGAGGTCTAGAAGGGAAAGAAGACACCAGCATACAAAACTTCATAGAACATCCCCTTAAAATGGTTTGTATTGGGCGGAAAATAGAGCTCAGTGGTTCAATTTTTGCCTAAAATGTATGGACCCTGGGTTCAATCCCCAGTATTATAAAAATAATTTCTAAAACGTGTTTTGTATTGATACTTATATTTTACAGTCAGATATTTCCATTTTGCTGTACAGGTGTATAATTTTTTGGCAAATGCAAATAGTTTCATAACCATTGCCTCCTTCAAGCTGTAAAACTAGCTGAACATGATAGTGTGTACCGTTATACCCACACTTTGGAGAGAGACGTGGGAGGTAAAGGCCAGCTTGTGCAACATGAGACTTTGTATTTATAAAAACAAGCAAAACTAAAAAGAGAACAGACCCAGCACCCCCAAACTCAGTGATGTGGTAGCTGTGTCTCCCACAGCCCTTGATGAGGTAGTTAGTGAAGCATAATCACTCATCTTTTGTTTGTGTGGCCCTTTAATTCAGAAATTTGTCCCTCTCCTCTGGTTGGTAACAGGGCTGATAGGAGGGTGTCAAAATATATTCTGTACATCCAGTGGCACAGGAGGCATCAGGTTACTGAGTCAGCCCTAGCATTGCCTCTGTGGTTATTTTCTATTCATAGAGTTTGCTTGCCTCAGATATTTGTTACATGGATGGAATTAGGTGGTATGTTGGATATAGCTTCTTTGACAATTCTCAGTTAATTTGAGATTTACTGACTATGTCCTTGAGCTTTACAGAAGCTTCTCAGTTTCAGGAAGTCCCATTTATCAATTGTTGATCTCAGTGTCTGTGCTACTGGTGTAATGTTCAGGAAGCAGTCTTCTGTACCAATTCATTCCAGGGTATTTCCAACTTTGTCTTCTAATAGGTTCAGTGTTGCTGGAATTATGTTGAGGTCTTTGATCCATTTTGACTTAAGTTTTGTGTGCGTTGATAGACTTGGATCTATCTGCAGTCTTCTACATTCCAGCATGCAGTTATGCCAGCACCATTTGTTGAAGATGCCTTCTTTATTCCATCGTCTAAATTTAGCTTCTTGGTCAAAAATCAAGTGTTCATAGATGTGTGGGTTAATATTGGGGTTTTCCACTCTATTCCATTGGTCCACCTATCTATTTTTCCAATACCACACTGTTTTCAGGACTATAGCTCTGTAATAGAGCTTGAAGTCAGGGATGGTAATGCCTCCAGAAGTTCCTTTAGTGTACAGGGTTGTTTTGTCTATCCTGGGTCTTTTGTTTCCTCATATAAAGTTGAGAATTGTTCTTTCAAGGTCTGTGAATAATTGTGTTGGGATTTTGATGGGGATTGCATTGAACCTGTAGATTGCTTTTGGCAAGATTGACATTTTTACTATGTTGATCCTACCTATCCAAGAGCATGGGAGATCTTTCCATTTTCTGGTATCTTTAATTTCTTTCTTTAGAGACTCAGAATTCCTATGGTACAAGTCTTTCACTTTTTTGGTTAGTGTTACCCCAAGGTATTTTATGTTGTTTGTGGCAATTGTAAAGGGTGATGTTTCTCTGATTTCTTTCTCCACAAATGTGTCATCAGTATATAGTAGGGCTACAGATTTTTTTGAGTTAATATTTTATTCTACCACTTTGCTGAAGGTGTTTATCAGCTGTAGGAGTTCCCTGGTAGACTTTTCCGGGTCACTTATGTAGACTATCATATCATCTGCAAATAGAGAAAGTTTGACTTTTTCCTTTCCAATTTGTATCCCTTTGATCTCCTTTTGTTGTCTTATTGCTCTAGCTAGAAATTCAAGGACAATATTGAAGTATGGAGAGAGTGGACAGCCTTGTCTTGTCCCCAATTTTAGAGGAATTGCATTGAGTTTCTCCCCATTTAATTTGATGTTGGCTGTTGGCTTGCTGTATGTTGAGTTTCCTGTTATCCCTGATTTCTCCAAGACCTTTATCATGAAGGGGTGTTAGATGTTGTCAAAGGCTTTCTCAATCTATTGAGATGATCATGTGGATTTTTTCCTCAGTCTGTTTATATGGTGGATTACAATGATGGATTTTCATATGTTGAACCATCCTTGCACCCCTGGGATGAAGCCTACTTGATCATGGTGGATGACTTCTCTGATGTGTTCTTGGATTTCATTTGCCAGTATTTTATTGAGGGTTTTTTTTTTTTTTTTGCAACAATGTTCATGAGGGATATTGGTCTGTAGTTCTCTTTCTTAGTTGTGACTTTGTATGGCTTGGGTATCAAGGTTATTGATGCCTCATAAAAAGAGTTTGGCAATGACCCTTCTGCCTCTATTGTGTAGAATACTTTGAGGAGAATCAGTATTAGCTGTTCCTTGAATTTCTGGTAGAATTCTGCAATGAAGCCATCTGGCCCTGGGCTTTTTTTGGTTGGGAGACTTCTGACCACTGCTTCTATTTCATTAGGGGTTATTAGGTCTGTTTAAATTGCTTATCTGTTCTTCATTTAATTTTGGTAAGTGAAATCTGTCCAGAAAATTGTCCATTCCCTTTAGATTTTTGAATTTCGAGGAATATAGGTTTCGAAGTATGACCTGAGGATTCTCTGTATTGCTTTAGTGTCTGTTGTTATGTTCCCCTCTTCATTCCTGATTTTATTAATTTGTATGTTCACTCTCTGCTGTTTGATAAGTTTGGATAAAGGTTTGTCTATCTTGTTGAATTTCTTGAAGAACCAAGTCTTCATTATATTGATTCTTTGTATTGTTCTATTAGTTTTCATTTTATTGATTTCAGCCCTCAATTTGATTACTTCCTGGCATCTGCTTCTCCAGGGTGTATTGGCTTCTTTATGTTCTAAAGCTTTCAGTTGTGCTGTTAACTCTCTAGTGTGATTATTCTCCTGTTTCTTCATGTGGGCACTTAGCGCTATGAACTTTTCTCTTAGCACTGCTTTCAAAGTGTCCCATACGTTTGGGTATGTTGTGCCCACATTCTCATTGAATTCTAGGAAATCTTTAATTTCTTTCTTTATTTCTTCCTCAACCCAGGAATTGTGCAATTGGGTATTACTTAATTTCCATGAGTTTGTAGGTTTTCTGCAAATCGTGTTGTTGTTGAATTCTACCTTTAAAGCATGGTGGTCTGATAAGATACAGGGGTTATTTCATTTTTTTTGTACCTGCTGAGGTTTGCTATGTTGCCAAGTATGTGGTCGATTTTAGAGCAGGTTCCATGTGGCGCTCAGAAAAAGATATATTGTTTTGTATTTGGATGGAATATTCTATAGATATCTGTTAAACCCAATTGCGCCATAACTTCTATTAGTTCTTTTGTTTCTTTGTTAGGTTTCTGTCTGGTGTTCCTGTCCAGTGGTGAGAATGGGGTGTTGAAGTCTCCCACTATATGTGCGGTTTTATGTGTGATTTGAGTTTTAGTAATGTTTCTTTTACAAACTTGGATGCCTTTGTATTTGGGGCATAAATGTTCAAAATTGAGACTTCATCCTGATGGATTTCTCCTGTGATGAGTAGGAAATTACCTCCTTCATCTCTTTTGATTGATTTTAGTTTAAAGTCCAATTTGTTGGATATTAGGATTGCTACCCCCGCTTGATTCTTGGGTCCATTTGATTGGAAAATCTTTTCCCAACCTTTAATTCTTAGGTACCATCTGTCTTTGAAGTTGAGGTGTGTTTCTTGTATGCAGCAGAAGGATGGATTCTGTCTTCTTATCCATTCTGCTAATCTGTATCTTTTTGTAGGTGAGTTAAGACCATTAATGTTGAGGGATATTAATGTCCATTGATTGTTCATTCTTGTTTGTTTTGGATTTGGTGGTGGTGGTGAAATTATGTGTGGGATTCTATCCCTTTTTCCTTTTGGCTGTTGGTAAAGTGGGATTATCTATTGCCTATATTTTCCTGGTTGTAGTTAGCTTCCTTGGGTTGCAGTTTTCCTTCCAGATCTTTCTGTACGGCTGGATTGGTGGATATGTATTGTTTGAATCTGGCTTTGTCATGGAGTATCTTGTTTTCTCCGTCTATAGTGATTGAAAGCTCTGCTGGGTACAGTAGTCTGGGTTGGCATCCGTGGTCTTAGTGTAGGTAAAATATCTATCCCAGAACCTTCTGCTTTCAGAGTTTCCATGGAAAAGTCAGATGTAATTCTGATAAGTTTGCCTTTATATGTTGCTTGACCTTTTTCCTTAGATGCTCTCAATATTTTCTCTTTATTCTGTATGTTTGATGTTTTGATTATTATGTGGCAAAGAGACCCTTTTTTTGGTTCATTCTATTTGGTGTTCTGTAGGCTTCTTGTATTTTCATTGGCATGTCTTTCTTTAGGTTGGAAAGTTTTCTTCTATGATTTTGTTGAATATGTTTTCTGTGCCTTTGAGTTGGGTTTCTTCACCTTCTTCTATACCTATTATTCTTAGGTTTGGTCTTTTCACGGTATCCCATATTTCCTGGATATTTTGTGTTAGGGATTTGTTGGACTTAAAATTTTCTTTGGTTAATGAGTCTATTTCTACTAGTGTATCTTCAACTCCTGAGATTCTATCTTCCATCTCTTATATTCTGTTGGTTATGCTTGCATCTGTAGTTCCTGATTGTTTACACAGCTTTTCCATTTCCAGCATTCCCTCAGATTGTGCTTTCTTTATTGTCTCTATTTCAGTTTTTAGGTCTTGACTGTTTCCTTGAGAGATTTGTTGATATTCTTGTATTTTTGGGTTTGTTTTTTCTTCCATTTCTTTAAGGGATTTTCTCATGTCCTATTTGAGGTCCTCTATCATTTTCATGAAGATGTTTTTAAGGACATTCTCTTCTGCTTCATCTGCATTATGATGTTCAGGTCTTGTTGGTGTATGGTTCCTAGTCTCCAGTGGTGTCATGTTGGGTTTTCTGTTGTTGAATGTGCTTTTACATTGTCCTCTTCTCATCCTTTCTCTGGTGGGGAAGCAGGAGTCTCTTCCTCTCCTGGTGGGTATGGGACCAAGGTACCAATCTGGTAGATGCAAACCTCTGCAGATGGTGGTTTGGGAAATGGGCAACTTACCCTGAGTCAAAAGTTGATCACATCTAGCCAAGGGAAAAATATAGGGAGAGGAGTGGCCCCTCCATATGGCTGAAGTACCTGGTCTACCTGGCAGGAAGGTTCAGCTCCTCCTGGGTTACAGCACCAAGATAATAGGTTTTCTGTAGCCCAATAATAGGTTTTTCCACCAACACAGTAAGCCAGATCAAGCAAAATTGGAAAATAGAACAGGGTTTTGTTTTGTTTTGCAAAGCAACTCCTGGGTGAATTCTCCAGTCTCAGAGATCAAGGCTGGTGAAGTCACACACACAAACTAAAACTTATATAGGTTGTAGGTAAGGGGTGATGATATACCTGCCACAAGCTGGATTTATGTCCAAGTGTGGTCAAAAGCTGAAGACGGGACCTGGACAGCTGGAAACTTTAGGGGAGGAAGCTGTGGTATCCACTGAGAATGTGCAACTGGGCTTTTTTGATGCCTTCCCTTTGTTCAGAGATTCTCTGAGTGGGTGGAGAGAGAGAGAGAGAAAGAGGGAGGGAGGGGGAGAAAGGACAGAGGGAGGAGTGGAGCTTTCCAGATCCTGCAGGGGTGAAATGGAGGTTTCAACGGAACAAAAATGTACTGCAGATTTGCCTACAGGCCAAAGTATGAATGCATTTTCTCAGTTGAGAGTCCCTGTTCTCAAATGACTCTAGCTTGTGTCAAGTTGGTATAAAGCTAGCCAGAACATTGACTGTGAACTGAAACCTCCTAAACTGTGGGCCAAAATAACCCTTTCCTCTTTGTCACATGCATTTTGTTAAAGTAACAGAAAACTGATTAACACTGATGATGTGCTAAAGACTGTTTAACTTAATAGAAAAAATGTAGAGTGTTTTCCAAAGCAACTACGACAGGTTTGTGATATGTTTATTCATCATTTTTGTTCTCACAGATAGTGAAGTGTTACGATAAATCTTTCTGCCAAGAGCCACCCAAGCCCTACTGCCATGTGGGTGCTTTCCACCAGCTACCCGACGAGTTAAGGTCCCAAAATATACACAGAGACTTATATTAGGTGCAAGTGCTGCTTGGCCAATGACTAGGATTTCTCATCTGCTAGCTCAGTCTTAATTGTCATAAATCTCTATATTTTTTGTAAGACTTATCTTATTGGACGCCTTCTGCTGGCATCCTCATCCCAGGGATCACATACATGGTGGCTCAGAGCAGAGAGCAGGAGGAAGAGTGAAGGGGAAAAAACTACTTCCTGCTTGTCCTTGCTTAAATATGAAAATCACCCTGCTATGTCACTTCCCAACTGGATCACCACTTCTTTACTACATTTCCCAGAATCCTCCTAGTCCCATCTAAATTGTTGCCTCGTTGGCCAAACAGTACTTCATTCAACAATCAATAAGATGAACATACACAGAAGTACATTCCCCATCAGTTAAGGCCTGTGGCTTGATTTTTTTAAATCCAGTATTGCAATTTCAGCGTTGTAGGCATGTTCAGAGTATTTCTGTTTATTATGTTACTATTCATATGAAGGAGTTTAAAGCTAGCGTTAGCTATCCTAGTTAACATTACTTTTAAACATATATTTTTGAAAAGTTAGAGAAGAAAACTAAGGTCGCAGCCCACCATGTCAGGATAACTCTCTGAGCGCTGTACAAAATGAAGGACTCTTTCCTGCGGGACTTCCTCCACCTTATTGATTAGTGTCCCTAAGCTCAGATGCCTGAACTTATTTGGAGGCTGACCCTGCATAGAGCTCCCTGCAAACATGTGTGATTCAATACACGTTTCACTCTTCCCGTGCACCTTGATATTTGAATTGATGCATTATTAAAGTTCACCTGTCTCCAATTAGGTCAACTTATGCAAAGTAGGTGTCATTCCTCCCTTGTCCACTTATTCTCCCCTCACCCTACCTCAGCTGTGTAAGCTAGCCCCTTTGCTTCAATAAATGAGCAGTCTCACTGAAGCTGACTCACAGAAGGTCTTTTCTGTCGTACTTCGGGTGGCTGCTCCCCGAAGTACTGTTGAGCCTGTTTCCCCTCCTAATCATGACAGGATGAAATGGGGCTCGAATCTGGTACTAATGTATCACACTTACATGATAACTGTTGTAAATCATGTATACTGCCGTAAGGGAGGTAGCTAGTAGTGTAATTAATAGGGCTCTAGAAATTAGGCCTTTCTCCATTTCATGCCTGACTTCCTGAAGTTAACCCAAGGAATCCCATTCACACAGGGCTACTTTTACTCACCTGACAAAAAGTAGCCCCCATAACTATTTTATTTCAAATTTATCAATCTATTGATACTTATATCCTAATTTCTTCAGCCATTATTTCTGTCCTAGTTGGAGCATGAGGAGGCCTAAACCAAACACAAACACAAAAAATCATAGCTTACTCCTCTATTGCCCACATAGGTTGAATAATCTCCATTCTCCCATACAACCCATCACTTACAATCATTAACCTAATTATTAACACTAGCTATCTTCTCAATCCTACATCCCTACTCTTTTTCATCTATCAAAACAATATCACTACTATGAAACAAAGCACCAGTCTTACTACCCATAATAGCTATAATTTTATTATCAACAGGAGGCCTACCACCCCTAACAGGATTTATGCCTAAATGACTTATCATTACCGAACTACTGAAAAATAGCAACCCTATTATAGCCACTACTATAGCTATTGCAGCCCTAGTCAACTTACTCTTCTACACTGGATTAATTTATTCTACCTCATTAACCATCTTCCCAACAAACAACTCAAAAATATTTATTCAACAGCCATCCAATAAAAAATACTTCACTTTACCATCAATAATTATCCTAGGCACCCTTACACTCCCCCTTTCTTCCTTAGCATTATAGAAGTTTAGGATAACTTAGTCCAAGAGCCTTCAAAGCCCTTAGTAAACCTGCAAGTTTACTTCTGCATAAGGATTGCAAGTCTACATCTTACATCTAATGAGTGCAAATCAATTAATTTAAGCTAAATCCTCCTCTAGATTGATAGGATTTAAACCTACGAAACTTCAGTTAACAGCTAAACATCCAATGACTGGCTTCAATCTAGCTCTCCCGCCTATCAGAAAGGGGGCGGGAGAAGCCTTAGTAGAATTTGTCTTCTACACCTTCGAATTTGCAATTCGATGTGAATATCACCTTAAGACTGATATAGAAAGAGGACTATAACCTCTGTCCTTAGATTTACAGTCTAATGCTTTACTCAGCCATTTTACCTATGTTCATTAACCGTTGACTTTTCTCTACCAACCACAAAGACATCGGGACTTTATACTTAATATTTGGTGCTTGAGCAGGAATAGTAGGAACTGCCCTTAGCATTTTAATCCGAGTGGAGCTTGGCCAACCAGGAGCTTTACTAGGAGATGATCAAATTTATAACGTAATTGTTACAGCCCATGCATTCGTTATAATTTTCTTCATAGTAATACCTATAATAATTGGTGGGTTTGGGAATTGATTAGTACCTTTAATAATCGGAGCTCCAGATATAGCATTTCCATGTATAAATAACATAAGCTTCTGATTATTACCCCCTTCATTCCTATTACTACTAGCCTCATCTATAGTAGAGGCAGGTGCAGGAACAGGATGAACAGTTTATCCACCATTAGCAGGAAACCTAGCCCATGCAGGAGCTTCGGTAGATCTTACTATCTTCTCACTACATCTAGCTGGTGTGTCATCAATCCTTGGAGCTATCAATTTTATTAACACAATTATTAATATAAAACCCCCAGCCGTTACACAATATCAGACACCACTTTTCGTTTGATCTGTTCTAATCACAGCTGTACTATTACTTTTATCTCTACCAGTTCTGGCTGCAGGTATTACTATGTTACTTACAGATCGGAACCTAAATACAACATTCTTTGATCCTGCAGGTGGTGGAGATCCTATCTTATACCAACACCTATTCTGATTTTTTGGGCACCCAGAAGTTTACATTTTAATTCTTCCAGGATTCGGAATTATTTCTCATGTCGTTACATACTACTCAGGAAAAAAAAGAACCATTTGGCTATATAGGTATAGTATGGGCAATAATATCAATCGGATTCCTAGGATTCATTGTATGAGCCCACCATATATTTACAGTAGGACTTGATGTTGATACTCGCGCCTACTTTACATCAGCTACAATAATCATTGCTATCCCTACAGGAGTAAAAGTATTTAGCTGATTAGCAACACTCCACGGAGGTAACATTAAATGATCACCAGCCATACTATGAGCTCTAGGCTTTATTTTCCTTTTTACAGTAGGAGGACTTACTGGAATTGTCCTATCTAATTCTTCACTAGATATTGTACTTCATGATACCTACTACGTTGTAGCTCACTTCTACTACGTGTTTTCTATAGGAGCTGTTTTTGCCATTATAGCAGGATTCGTTCACTGATTCCCATTATTCTCTGGTTATGCTCTAGATGACACATGAGCAAAAGCTCATTTCGCTATTATGTTTGTAGGAGTAAACTTAACATTCTTTCCACAACATTTTCTAGGCTTGTCAGGTATACCACGACGCTACTCAGACTACCCAGATGCTTATACTACATGAAATACAGTATCCTCAATAGGATCACTTATTTCACTAATCGCAGTTCTTATTATGATCTTCATAATCTGAGAAGCTTTTGCTTCAAAACGTGAAGTAATAACAGTAGATCATACATCAACAAACCTAGAGTGACTTCACGGCTGCCCTCCTCCATACCATACATTTGAAGAACCAACTTTTGTAAAAGTAAAATAAGAAAGGAAGGATTCGAACCCCCTAAAATTGGTTTCAAGCCAACTCCAAAACCTCTATGTCTTTCTCCATGAGATATTAGTAAAATTTATTACATAACTTTGTCAAAGTTAAATTATAGACTAACCTCTATATATCTTAGATAGCTTACCCATCTCAATTAGGTTTACAAGATGCTACGTCACCTATTATAGAAGAATTAATAAATTTCCACGATCATACTCTAATAATCGTGTTTCTTATCAGCTTGTTAGTTCTATATATTATTACACTCATGCCCACTACTAAACTTACTCATACAAGTACAATAGATGCTCAAGAAGTAGAAACTATTTGAACCATCTTTCCAGCAGTAATCCTTATTCTAATTGCTCTACCATCTCTGTGAATCCTTTACATAATAGATGAAATCAATAGCCCAATTCTTACAGTTAAAACTATAGGCCATCAATGATACTGAAGTTACGAATATACAGACTATGAAGACCTATGCTTTGATTCCTATATAATCCCAACAAATGACCTTAAACCAGGAGACCTACGATTACTTGAAGTTGACAATCGAGTAGTTCTTCCTATAGAGCTACCTATTCGTATATTAATCTCCTCTGAAGACGTACTTCACTCATGAGCTGTACCATCTCTAGGTCTTAAAACAGACGCAATCCCAGGACGTCTAAACCAAGCTACTGTTTCCTCAAATTGTCCAGGACTATACTATGGTCAATGCTCAGAGATCTGTGGTTCAAATCACAGTTTTATACCTATTGTATTAGAAATAGTACCTCTCAAATGTTTCGAGAACTGATCTGTATCACTAATCTAATCTCATTGTGAAGCTTAGAGCATTAACCTTTTAAGTTAAAGTTAGAGACCTTACATCTCTACATGATTTACAACTGTTTTTTACTTATTTTGAAATATTTTTATTTTGAATCAAGTTTTGAAAGACATTCACTGAATAAGTAAATTCTAGTTGACAGTTCTTTTATTTCAGCATTTAAAACAAACATACACTTTCCCCCTGTCTTCTAACCTTCATGGTTCTTTGATAAGAAATAGTCACCAAAATATGTTTTATTTTTAAATTTAACCAATACTTCTTTTATTTATTATATAACTTTAATTTATACTAATATTGGGTGTGTGTACATGTGTGTATCCACACACATACACCATGATGTTCATGTGGAGTTTACAGGATATCGTTTTGGAGTTGGTTTTCACATGGATTTCAGGGATGAAACTCAAGTTGGAAGGCTTATGCAGCAAATACCTTTATTTGCAGAATCAACTTACCTGACACATTTGGGAGACTTTTGTTGTTGTTGTTGTTTGGGATGGGATCTACATTGTAGCAGAGGCTGACCTGAAACTTGAGGTGCCTTTCTTACCTGGTGTCCTGAACACTGTCCTGGTTGATATGAAAAACCCCTGGAAGCTCAGGCCCCCAGGATCTTTTCCCAGGACCACGGCCACCCCAATCACCAGGCAGAGGTGGAAACTTGATGCAAACAGCAAGAGTCTTTAATGAAAGGTGAACATTTTTACAAACAGGCCTCCTCAGCACACAGGCTAGAGAGAAGCCCCAATCTCTAGGCACGGGCAGTTTTAAAGGCAAAAACCTCAAGCTTAGGGAGGGGCCGAGACCCTCTGGCCATTGAGTACCTGACCCGAGTCACGGGTTCCTAGGAGGCCCTTTGTCTTGAAGGGAGGGCTAGGAATCACATGGCCTCCTGACCCACCAGTTGTAAAACCAGCAGACCTCAGGATGTTCTAACTAATCTTTCCTGAGCAAATGGTAGTTGTAGCTATTTATTTCATAGGGACCCTAATTGTTAATTGTTGACACATTGGCTGGTGGGGCAATCTGTTTCCTTCATGAGCCCCTCGAAGGAGGGTGGCCATCTGGGAATTTCTGGTACCCTGTAATCTTATGGCCTGTAAGGGAGTAATTGCTGGTTGCTGGTAAATTCCAGGCACTAAGTTATAGTGGCCTTGGTCAGTTTCTGGGTCAGTTCGCCCTACATTCTGTTTGGGGAGTTTCCTTATCTGGGCTTTATTTCTTTGCTAATTTTTAAGTCTTTCATTCCCTCCTTTTTCTTTTGCAAGGTTTTAATCTTAAAACCTCAGGGGACCTCAATGTTCAGTATGGCTTGATACTGTTGAGTAAGGACGAGGGCCTGAGTGATGGATAGTTTCTCACATATGAACTGTAAGAGCCTGATGAGGAGACAGGGGCCTAATGTTAGGAGCAGGAGGAGTATGAACAGGGGCCCTATTCGAGTGGAAACTAGGGTGGTTGCTGTCTCTCCAGCACCCCCATCAGGGAGTGAGAGATATTTGCATTCCCCCATGTAAGGGAGTTCCTTTTGACTTAGCATTTTAACCAGGGAAAATGGGCGGCGTATTCTTTCCCATTCTACTTCCTGCTGACTTTGGGACGAAGTTAGGGACCCAAGAAGGCTGAAATGCTAGTCAAAAGCAAAAAAGGAATTTAGGCAATGGGGATTCCATCAGGAGCTTCTGGTTGGTAGACTCTGTTGCAGAGACAGAGTCTGTGCATAAGCTTATGCTGTGCATAAGTTTTTTGCCAGTACTTGTGTGTGTACAACATGGGCATGCTTCAGACCCTACAAGAGGAAATGATGGACTCAGATACTCATGGACTGGGGTTCCAAATAAATTGTTGTAAGACAGCTATTAGGAGCTACAAAATGAAGTTCCCTTCCATGGTAAACAAAGAATTTCTCTGACTCACTGAGCCACCTCTCCTGCCCTACAGAATGCAATCTTATTCACTGTGCTCTCTAATAATAGTTTTTTGTTTCATTTTTAAACAGGGTTTCTCTTTTTAGGGTTGGAAACTGTCCTAGCAGTCACTCTATAGACTAGATAGTCCTAGAAATCATATGGATCAACCTTGCTTTCCCTTCCAAGTTTAGGGATTAAAGGTGTGAGTCATCCCCACCCATCCTACTCCCTGGGTTTTTTAAGTTTTGATGATTTGAAATGCAAAGTTGTAAGATACAATTAAGTTTTCCTCTAAGAACATTTTATTTGATGAAAATGATAACTGGTGACAAGTTAGTTCTGACAACTTTACAGTAACACGGGCCTTTAGCACACATCTGGAATCTCAGAATTCAGGAAGAAGGAAACATTGCCAGCACCTGGGGGACAGCCTGGGCTGCATACGAAAACACTATATAGTTACTTCATTTATGTCAAAAAAATGACCCAATTTAGTTGGAAAAAGAAAACTCTGAGCCAGGCAGCAATCACACACACCTTTAATCCCAATACTCAGGAGGCAGAAGCAGGGAGATCTGAGTTCAAGGCCAACCAGGACTACATAGTGTGCTCAACAACAGGGAAACCCTGTCTCAAAACACAAAAACAAAAATGTAAGAAAGAAAATGAAAGCAAAGAGAAAAGAAAACTCCATGTTGAATTTTTTCCATTTTTAATCTTCTCTCATATGCATCCTCACCTCCCTGCTCTCCTCCTGTCCCTTCTCCCTCCTCACCTCTGTCTCTGCTCCTCTCCTCCTCTATTTACCTGCAGAATATAGCTGTTCTCCCAGTGACAACAACCAAACTTGGCATTAGACAATTCAGTGAGACTGGCCACAGGCAGTCTTATCAAGGGAGGAAGAGGCATCATACCAGGAAAAAAGGGATCCCCAAGAGCAAACAAATGAGTCAGAGACAGCCCTATTCCCACAGTTAGAAGTCCCACAAAAATGCCAAGTTACACAACACTAACACCTATTCAGAGGACTTATTAAGTTCTCTTAAAAATTTTTCATGTGCGTTGTTGTTGTTTTGCCTGCATTTCTGTCTGGTTGAACATGCCAGATCCCCTGAACTGGAGTTATAGGTAGCTGTGAGCAATGTGAGTGCTTGGAATTGAACTCAGGTCCTTTAGAAGTACAGTCACTGCTCTTAACTTCTAAGTCATCTCTCCACACACAGGCTTACTCAATTTTATAAACAGGTCACTGATTTTCAGTTCAGTTTCTATGATCCCCTATGAGTCCTGGTTATTTCATTCTGGGGCCATGTTGTCATGATGTCCTAGACCCCTCTGGCTGCTACAATCATCTCCCCCAATTCCCCAGAATTTCTATGTGGAATATCTTCCTCATTGTTGTCAAACTCTGTTACCAGTTAGAATCCTAACAATCAGGTGACAAAAGCAAACAGTTCACAGAAAATTCATCACAAGCCTTGGCAACATTGATTTAGCCCCAGTGTCAAAATAAAGAAATTCATGTCAGGGCTGTGATGGCATGTGAGTACAGCCTCTACATTCTGGGAGGAGGAGGGGGGAGTGCTAGGAGTTTCAGCACAGCCCCTCTGTGTAAACAAAAAAATAAATCTTCAAGTGTAACACATTTCGGTTGGCAGGTGCACAAACTCTAAAGCTTAACTGAGCTGCTGAACTCTCTGCACCAACACCAGGATGCGACCTGAGGTCCTTAGCACACAGGAGGATCCATTCCCCCAATACCTCAGATTCTGCAATATCCTGGCCCTTTTATGCAAGGCCACCTCTTCCATGATATAACAATTCTTGGCCTGAACCAAGGGTTCTCATTACAGTTAGAAGTGGAGCTGGGTATGGTAATGATGTATCAAGTTTATAAGAGTGACTGAAGGAGTTAAAAATTAACAAAGAAATAAAATAGGGAAGTTTAGAAAAACCTCCCACACTAAAAGCAGGGTGGCCTGACTTAAAAATCTAACCAAGACCACAATGGCTCGAGTCCCCAGAATTTCCTAGCCAGCTGCAATAACTCCCTTACAAAGGCTGAAAAGATAGCCTAACTAAATACCAAGAATTTCCAAAGGGTCACCCCCCCATGGGGTCATGAAGATAAGAACAGACTATCCCACCAGTTAATGTAGCAACAATTGACAAAAGAGAGCCCCCGAGAAACCAAAGAGATAGCTGCAATTACCGGTTGCTCAGGCAAGAATGATCAGCACATGCCATGTGCTGTTGACCCAACTAGTGAGTCAGGAGACCATCTGGCTCCAAAGATAAGAGACCTCCAAAAGACCTGTGACTCTGGCTATGTGCCCGAACTCCCTCCCTTCCCCAAAATCTTGTGGTTTCTTCCTATAAAAGAGGCCTGCCTTTGAGGAACAGGGCTTCCTTTGTCTGCCAGACTGGGAGGCCCATTTTCACAAACGCCCACAATAAACTTACCTCTTGTTTTTACATCAGCTGGACTGGACATTGAGTTTTTGGGAGGAAACTGTCCGATTTGTGGAGGCTCCTCGATCTGAGTGTCTTTCAGTGACTAGGTCTTGAAGGAGTCTTAGGATAAGCTCCTCAGGAGAAGGACCTGAGCTTTGAGAATCCTTTGGACCTCAGGCTGCAGCTGAAATGGGAACTGAGGCTTGGGTTGAGGCTGCAACTTCATTCCTGTTTCCTCAGCTGTGGCTTCAACAGCTTAGGGTTTGCATCTGCTGCAGCAGTGGGCCTTGCTTTCTCTGGAGGAATAAGATATTTTTAATTGAAGTTTCTGTTGGTCTTGAAAGAGCCCCAGACACTCAGGCCCCCAGGATCTCGGCCCAGGACCGTGACCACCCTAATCACCATGCGGAGGTAGAAACTTGATGCAAACAGCAAGAGGCTTTAATGAAAGGTGAACGCTTGTACAAACAGGCCTCCTCAGCACGCAGGCTAGAGGGCAGTCCAGTCCCCCAGGCACAGGTGTTTTTAAAGGCAAAAACCACAAGCTTATGGAGGGGCAGCGACTCTCTGTCCGTTGAGTATGTGACCAGAGTCATGGGTTTCTAAGAGGCCCTTTGTCTTGAGGGGAGGGCTGGGAATCAGATAGCCTCCTGACTCACCAGTTGTAAACCCGCAGACCTCAGGATATGCTAACTAATCTTGCCTGAGCAAATTGTTAATTGTTGACACATTGGCCGGTGGGGCAATCTGTTTCCTTCATGAGCCCCTCGGTGGAGGGTGGCCATCTGGTAATTCTTGGTACCCAGTTATCTTATGGCCTTGTAAGGGAGTAATTGCTGGTGGTTGGTAAATTCCAGGCACTAAGTCATAGTAGTGGCCTTGGTCAGTTTCTGGGCTATATTTCTTTGCTAATTTTTAAGTCTTTCAGTCTGATATCTAAAGAAATCCCAATAAACCCATCCATGTCATTTTTATTTCCTATTGCTCCATTTTTCTCATTTTTCTATATTTTTATTTTGTATTTTTCTGTATTTTTCTTTTTTTAAATTTCTTTTTGAGACAACGCTGTAGGGGAAGCTGTAGCCACGCCTTCTTAGGGGCTGGCTACAGGAGTACCTGAGCAGGCTTGTGAGGGCGTGGTCAGAGTGAGTAGGGGGACTGCGTTTCATTTTCGGTTTCTCTTTGCTCCTTGCTGTAGAGACTGCTACCACCGCCTGGCTGGTTCGCTCTGTAAGTAAGGCTTTTCCCTATTAAATACCCTTATATTTCTACCTGACTCCGTATTGGTAATTTCCTACTATATCTGGTGTCAGAAGTGGGATATTGGAAACCTACACCCCATTTGGGACAGGCTGTGGGTTCCATCGGGCCGAGGCCTAGGCCCGGAAAGCGCCCTCTCTCCACAGGAGAGAGTGCCGACCCACTGCAGCTGAGCTGCTCAGAACCATCCACCCAGTTTCTAGCTGCCTAGAGGTGAGTAAGCCTCAGCTTTCAGCAGAGGCTTCCCCTGGCCGCTGCTGCGGGAAATCCGCACCCGAAAAGCTGTATACTCTCTAAGATAAGCGCAGCCACTTTTGTGACCTCTCTCCACCGCTGACCGACTGCTGCCAAACGCCTTGGAATAACTGAAGGCCTGTGCTACCTGCTGGTCAAATATATTTACTGCATCTGGAGTAGAAATCAGGTAAAATTATGGCGGAATATTTATTATTTGCTAAAATTGGTAATGTTTTTGCTTATTACGTGAATTCACTGTTTGAGGAGGATGCTAATTTGCCAATTATTGGCCTATATGCTGTCATGGCAGTCAGCTTGCTGGTACAAATAGTATTACTAGCCAGAGGACTCAGGAATAGAGATAAGGATAACCTCACCACCTACTTACAGGAAATAACAGCTTTACGATTAGGTCAGACCACAATTGTGCAGCAAATGGAACAGAAATTGGATGATAAGCTTGGCTCTGTGTCCAATACACTAAAGACAGAGCTGTCTGATGAGATGCAGTGTATTTATGATAAGATAAATACAGAGAGAACCTCCATGTCTGAGGCCTTAGAAGCTAGGCTGTCAGAAGACCATGACCAGCTAAAGAATATCTGTAGCCAGCCCCTAAGAAGGCGTGGCTACAGCTTCCCCTACACAGCGCTACTCTATTTCCAATCCAGCTCCTTCAGGAGCTGAGGCACCATTACAGTACCTTACCAGCCTAACTCTCTCATATCAATACACCCGCTCCTACCTTGACACTGGCCGGCAATCCCACTAGTGATCTGGTAGTGTGCATTCCCTTCTTTCTCGATCTCGTGAGGACCTCCACTATGCATCGTCCAGCACTACTACTTCTTACAGGTTTGAGCGAGGGATCCTGGGATTAGATAAAGACAACACACCTGGTCGTTCTTGAAAGAAGAATGCCAATTTTATTTACAGGGGAGTTGAATTATATAACATCAGCAGAGCCCTAGGAAGTAACTGAGATCAAAGTGCAAACTGGCAATATGCAGATGGTCTGCATATTTGTAAACAGGCCTTGTTGGCAGGAGGGAAAATGAGGAAATAGCACCTAGCCATAAGGCAGCCAGTAGCTCCCCAAGGGTACTGTGGATCAACCCTAGATAAGAGAAGAAAAGCAGACTCCCAGGGGGGGTCCCCCACATTTACTAATGTCAGGCAGCAAAGAGGAAGGACAAGGATCTTCTATCTGTACTCAGCAAGGAGCTGGAATGAACATGCTGTGGATGTATCCCAGGCTAACCAGCTACTACTGTCCCAGGAAAGAGGCCATGGGGTTGTCTGGCCTCTGCCGTTTCATTCTGTAGGCCTCCATTTCCTCTTCAGTGGGCTCCTGGGTTTCATAAATGCTGCTGTAAGGGTGCTTCCACTCATCAATCTGCAACATCTCTTTGACATGGAGAAGGTGGGTATCCTCTGCATTCAGTGCCTTTTTCAGTTTCTCGGGCTTCCTGTCCATGTCACTGATGCAGCTCCATGAGGGTTTGAGGTTTCATCACAGATTCTTCTCCAGTTGCATCATTTATAATACACTCCTCTGAGTTAACCCTCTCCTTCCCAGCTTCTCCAGTGCAATAGGAATACTTGAAGAATGAGTGGCAACATTTGTATCCCCACCACCTTCTTTCCAGTAAGATCCCCAGATGTGTATGTGGTTGTGAATCTTCATGTCTTCCTCATACTTGGAGAGGGCCACAGCCCACTCCTGGCCTTTCATGACTGTTCCATGCCTGGAGTACTCCACATAGTCTTCTGTCTGGGCCAACAACAGCTCAGCTGGAGGTGCATCCAAGTGTTCTTAGCCACCATAATTTTCCAGGATGCTTTCCTTCTGCTGCTCCTTGAAGTCTTCTTTTGTGATTTTGAAGGACTTATACAGCAGCTCTAGTTTTGTAGGATCTGCCTGGAGATGGACTTCAGATCCCTTGCCATAGGCTTCCCAAGCCAACAATTGTGTTTGAGTCATTGTACTGGTGTCTCCTGTGTATCTAACTAAGTTATCTCCAGCATAACTCATTTCATCTGGATTCTTTCCTGTATTGGCATAAGGATTCTCTCTCATTGCTCTAGTTTTTAGATCATAATAGGCAGAATTTGGATCTAAATTTCTAAAATATTTTTGCAATATCTTCTCGAATCCTGAGATTCTGAATAGTAATGCGCCTCTTAGCATCGAAATTCTGCCCGGGCATGTCAATATCATCTGCATATTTGTCTTCATCCTCATCTTCACTGTTATGATCCTTTTCCATCTGAGAATTGGGTTCTTCTTGTCCCCACTGATGTTTTGGAGAATTAGCTTGTTCCATTAATTTTCCAGAAGCTAACTGTCTCGAGCCCTTACCAGGTTTTGACCTGGGAGGAATGACAAACTCAGTGAGTTGGTTTTGAATATAACTTTTACTTCACACTTATGTCAAAGAAACACACAAGCATAAGCAAACAATCCTAAGAACCACAGACAATAGGCTCACAGCAGGGGGTACCTCTCCTGCAGTTGCCCACAGATTTGGGCTCTGGACTTCCGCTCCTCTGGATTCAGGCTAGCAAGTCTCCTGAGGGTCCTGTGTCATGGAGTCTAGCTCAGAAAGGGCAGCACTCAGCTTGATGGACTGGTTGTTAGGTTAGTGGAGGAGAGTTCCAGGACATAGCGTCGTGGTTCATTCTAAAATTCCTAGTTCTGAGCTGTTCTTAAATAATTCGCTAAATCGTGCTAATCACACTTTGCCACACTCCACACATTTCACTCTTATCTACAATGGCTGGGCTGCATAGTGGGCCTATGCTCCCTTTCCTTTAATCTTTCTTCAGCCAGGCCTCTGCCTGCCTGGTGGTAGCCTCTGTGCTAATCTCCCTCCAGCCAGGCCTTTGCCTGCCTGCTTACAAGGCTCCTTACATTCCATCCCCTGATACCTGAAATGATGTCAACATGAAAGGTATCATCATAGTGGCACAGCACAGGGATTTACAATTTATTGCAGTCTAAATAGGTTACTCTGCTCATTTCTCCTAGGGCTTCATCTCTAGATCTAGGTGACAGTCTTTTACAATTCCTCCATTTCTTATACGTTTCTAACCATGTCATGTATGCACTAAATTAGTGAAGGCATTCCATTATATATGGTTTGCACAGTATTCTGGTACAATAGCTTTGTAGGTACATTGGATCACCATTTTCAAAATATGGTTTAGAGAGAGCCAATCTATATCCAGCATTTTAACAGCATTATGTGGATCATCTTTAATTATCATTTTACATAATTCATAGTTAGTATGTATTCCTTTGGTTACATAGCAAGATACCATAGTAGATAAAATATGTAAGCAATAATCTATGTTATTTCCATGCAACCTTGGTAACATCCCAAATTCTCTTTCTAAGGGCATATGGTAAACAATGTGTATAATTAATTGGGGTAAGGGGTCCCTATCTGCTGGGTCCATAAAATAAAACATAGCCATTCTTTGTACACAAAATCTGCAATCCTCATATGGTTCTCCTGACATTGACAAAATAATCATTCTATTGAGTAGATCTTGCAATTTCTCAAAATGTGCTATATAACATAACTAAACATTTTATATGGTCCATCACATTGGAGAAGGTCACATGGTCTTCCTGATGGGTTGTTTCTCTGCTTTCTGCCTCTATTTCTCCATGTGTAGCGTTTCCTCCACGTTGTGTTATTCATGCTGTCTACTGTTTTTTCAGTCTGTAAATGCATAGGAATAGTCTTGCAAAGAGCATTAGTAAAAATATACATATGCATATCCAAAATATTTCTTTTATCCAATGGAACCATTAATATGTTGGGAAACAAACAAAATCAAGCCTTATGGATCTTGCTAAGATATCCCAAAATCCACATTTCTGCATTTGTCTTGCCCAATCTTTATTTATATAGGTATTAGCTCTAATAATACCCACTAAATTATGTGGCTCTGCTTTGTTCCTGAATACAGATTGATCTGCTGTTTTTATCTTGTCATGAATTGACTCTAATTGTTTTTGGTTATAGTCTGCTATGTGTTGGATTTCTTGTATGGTGTTAATAAAGTTATCCATATTTCCTTTTCTT
Organism: Cricetulus griseus; assembly: GCF_003668045.3. Lineage (NCBI taxonomy): Eukaryota > Metazoa > Chordata > Mammalia > Rodentia > Cricetidae > Cricetulus > Cricetulus griseus. The sequence goes on from NC_048600.1 coordinate 134,316,741, forward strand.
CTTCTGCATCAAATAGTTGTTCTGAGGAAAAATAACATTTAGTTTCATAAGAGAAGGTAGTCATTTCTGTTTTATTGACCTTATCTGTTATCATTTCTAATATACTGCAATTATGTACCATAAAACAACCTATTTCTGTTATATCCCATTCTGTTATATCATCCTCATAAGTTGTTTCATTTAGGTTGGTACATTTTGCCAATGTTCTATTTTTGTTGCAAATCAGAAAAGTATGTTCTCCTATATTTAGTAATGTTTGGGTCATCATTGTAAGTGCTGTATTAGTATCCTCTAATTTATATTCTGGCATATGTGGGTACACATATGTATTACTTCCTATATTTATTGTGTCTTCCAATGGTATATACACTGGTGTGTTGTTCAAATTAGTACATAGATAGTGGTCTATAGTATAGTGTAGTCTAATGACCCATTGTATGTCATAATTCAACATTGAAATTCTTTGATGATACCGTTGGGGTATTGCTTTAGTATGATAGGCTGGTTTTGCATCATCTATAAATATTTGTACCAAATGTAATTCACACCAACCATCTGTGCAGACACTTTGTTCTTCTGGGTTTAATAGTGTCCGGAATTCTCTTGTTCTTCTACCTATGCCAGGTGAAAACAATGTATCTAATTCCTGTCTCATCTGTGCTAGTTGTGCCTTGTACATTGTGCACATTATCTGATTATGATTTTGATTTACCAAATTAATAACCTTATTGTATTGTTGTTTGTACATGACCTGAAATGCTTTCATCTCTGCTTGCATAGTTTGGGTTACAGTATACAGGCCATCTATGCTGTTAGATATGGCCTGCAGTGTTTGTGCCGTTTTGGAATTTACTGTTTGTATCTGACTTATTTCTGCTTTTAGAGGTTCAAGCATAGCCGCTGCTACACCTCCTCCCATAGTCCTCCTAATAATGCTCCTACTGCAAATGCTCCTGCTGCCAGGAACTGTTTCCTGCCTACTTTAGTGGGCGAGGAGTATGATAGGTCAGGCAGGCCTACAGCTGCATCGCAGTACTGTGGTGGTGCTTTTAAATCTAACTTTATAGATAATTTCCTTATTCTAGGAAATAAAATGACTGATGCCATAGTTTTTAAATCTGGTACCATCATTGGTGCTTTCACCATAGTTGGGTATTCTATTTCTGGTGTTATATCTATTACTTCCTTTAAGGGTGATTTTCTGTTTATTTGAGTCCTATTATTTAGTCCATATACTGCTATCTCAAGGCCAGAGTTATCTTGGTATCTCTCATAGATTCTAATTTATTTTTAAGCATTCCATTGAATCGTTCTATGGCTCCTGCTGCTGTGGGGTTATAAGCTGTATGAAAGTCCCACATGATTCCTAAAATTTTGGCCACTCTTTGTTTTTGTTGTCCTGTGAATTGTGTGCCTTGATCAGATTGTATTATATTGGGTGCTCCATATGTTATTGTTTTGTTTAAAAAGAAGAAAAGAGAAATGCTGAGACATGAGACATAAGACTATAAGTTTATTATAAGGCCCGGCAGAATGGGGAGACTAAGAAGAGGAACAGGGTAAATGGCTGACCGCCATGGCCAGTCGCCATAGAGAGACAGAGCGGGGAAACAGAGAGAGGGGACAGAGAGCAGAACAGAGGAACAGAGAGCATAAATGGGAAGGGGCCTATCTTTTAAAGGGGTCCTCTGCACCTGCGTGCAGACTTAGTTCCCATGGAACCTTGGGCTGACCAGGGTATTGCCTGTTCAACCAGGTAACAGGGGCAGGCCAGCATAATGCCTGAACCTTACATTCCCACCTCTACTTATTATTAAAAAAAGGTGGGGTGTTTAGACATGGCAGGTTAAGGAATAAGGGCGTCGAATTCTTAAGACTGCTTCCTGCTGACGTGGGGGGCGTTGACCATCTTTGGGTGACCCGAGAAGGTTGGCGTGCTGCCACGTCCTTGGGTAGCTGGTTGTTTCATTGCAGTCCAGGCTGTATGGAACTCCCTGGCGCCTCTTAGACCTGGCAAGATGTTAACAAAGCAGAAGACAAGGTTGAGTTTAGAAAAAAATTTTTTCTTAGGTCCTGTCACTTGAGGGGAAGATTGTAAGATGAGGGAGGGGTTCCCAAGGAGTCCCAAGATGAGTGAAGGGAATTTGGGACCGGGGAAAGGTTGAATAACTGGAGTGAATCTGACCTGTTTGTTTGGATCCAATTCAGCTCCCTGGAACTTACAAGAGTCCTTAGAGTTTGTGGAAACATAAGTATTAGACATGTTAGAAGCAACTTGGCTAAAAGCATTACCATTTTAAAATAGACAGATTTTTTTTTTTAGGACAATGAAAAGCATCTTAATCTTGACCTTGTAGTTATGATCCTATAGTGGTATTGGTGAACTTTATTATGAACAGTAGCATGAGAAATAGAGAAGTCAGGAACATATTTTATCCTTTTTTAATGTCTCAACTTATTTTATCATCACTTAAGCATTTTTATCCTCAGGCCTTTGTAACTACATTCTCAGACTTTTATACATCTTAGACTTTCCTATCTTTACATAGATAAACCCTAAAATACCTGTTACTGGACTCTGTTTTGCTTTAAGCTGGCAAGACTACCAGTCGTCAAAAGCATCAGAGTTCTTGAGAAGGATAAGATTTTACCTGAATCAATGATTAAAGAATAACAGAGACTTGCCAGCAGGCTGTATGGACAGCCACCCATAAGGTCCTCCATCCATAGTAGTGGGCTGCAGGACACCTGCCTTCTTGCTGATAGCATGTGACCTGTGGATTACAGACTTTGGGAAGACTCGCCTACCGTTGGCCCAAGCAATGCTGGGAAAGTCGATTCCATTGTCCTCTTGTCCAAGGTCTGGAATACTTTGTAGTAGTTGAGATGAAGGGCAGGGTTGCTCAGTGACCAGCGTTGTCACTGACTCGAGATGAAGTTTCTTCAGTGCCCATCAGTCTTCTCGGAGGAAATGGGGTGGGGCCAGCAGCTGGCCTATCTCTCTGTTATAAAAAGCTTTTTAACAAAACATTTTAAATGCCATATTCTCTAGATCTCTGAGCATTTGAGGGCTGTCTGCTTAGTGTCTTAGCAGTTAAGTTTGCCTTTAGTTAGAGAAAAATCCCTTTTTTGTAATAAAAGCTGTACCTTTGTAAACAGCTTACAGGATAGACTGAATGGTATAAATATTTTGTTAGTTTGAAATAGACCTTTGTGATTTTAAACTTTTCTAATCATTTAAAGATACATGGGTTAAATTTAAGTTGTATAGACTTAGCTTATATTTTAAGTATAGTTAAATTAGACCTTTATGATTTTAAATGTTTACCATCATTTTAAGATACATAGTAATTTAGAAATATGAGACTTAGTATAGTTTAATTTAAATTGTATATAGAGCTAGATAAGTATAAAGTTAAATTACAGGTACAGAGACAAGCAGCATTGGATAACAGTAAAGGGGAACTAGAATGTAATTTCTGATCCATACATTGTAGCAAACAGACAGGAGATTTAAAGGGAGAGAGCAGAGGGCCCTGGAAAGGCACAGTATTTAGTAAACAAGCCATGAACAACAGAGCCAGTGAAAGAAGAAATCACAGACAAAAATTAAAATAAAAAGCAAAAAGATCTGGCAGAAATCAAAAATCTGGCAGACAGGTTTGCTGGCATAGGCCACTGGAGCTGTGTGTGCCTACAGGTAGGTCACATGACCAAAACGGCGGCAACCGTAAGCCACTTTTGTCTGTTTACCTACTTGTTGGATGAAACCAGAAAGGTTCCTCTATGCATTTCCCATGGGTGAGGCTGAAGGAACCAGCTTCCTTTTGGCAGCCATAACAGCCGAACATGTGCTTGCCATAAACCTGCCTTGGTCACGTAGAGGTCAGATGCCTGTCTCGTGACAAGGAACCTTAGTCACTTAGAGGTCAGATGCCTGTCTTGTGACAAGGAACCAATCGGAAGTTAGCTGGTGGTGCTATGCTTTATGGCTCTGGGTGTGCTTTACGGACAAGTGCACAGCAATGACGTAAGAGCATAGCAACCACCCTGGGAGGGCCTATGAGCCATAACAACCAGTTGACCAATCAACACAGGGCAAGCCCTCCAAGCCTGGAGGCACACCAATCATGAGCCTGTGCGTAAGCCTGTGCGTACCCCTAGACACTCCCCTTACGCTGCCCTATAAGATCTTTGGGGAGACCTTAGGAGCCGTCTTTTTCTAGCCGTCTGCCATGGCGGGTGGGTGAAAGACCCGAGCTAACATGGGGTTAGTTCGTTAAATTACAATAAAGCCTCGTGCAGTTTGCAGCAAGCTCTCGAATCCGCCTGGTGATTGGGGTGACCGCGAACCTGGCCTGAGACCCCGGATACTTGAGTTTTCGGGGGTCTAACATTTTGGGGGCTCGTCCGCGATTTGTGACCACCCTTCACCTGAGTGGATTCGATCTTGGAGGTAAGATGATTCGAGCTCGAAACTTATATATGTTCAATGTTCAATGTTTGCTTGTTTTGTCTCTTGCTGTTTTGTTTGGTGCCATGATTTGTATTTGATCTGCGCAGAATTTGTATTTGTAATTCGGACTTCTGGGGAAGACCCTAAAGTCCTGCCCTGGACAAAAGTCCGAGGGTTGCTTGATTTGATCTGCGCAGAATTTGTAATTTGTATTTGATCTGCGCAGAATTTGTAATTGAACCATAGGGTAAGCAGACTTGCGAGAACCTTGGTTCCACCCTGGATGAAAGTCCAAGGTTTGGTTGTAATTTTGGTTTGGGGCACCATTTCTTTGCCGCGGTTTGTCCTGTCTAATGTCTGTCCTGTCTAATGTCTCCATGTCTCATATTTGTGGCATGCATGGGTCAGGGGTCTTTTCTTGTTGCCCTAAGCACATGGCACGGGAAAGGAGTTCTGCCATGTGTCACGGGTTAGAATGTGTTATGTTGGAGTCCCCCGAGGCTGCTTTTCTGAACTCGAACCACTGCTGCAGCCCTTACAGCTGAGCCTGGCCCATGTAGGTGAGTCTTTCCCTATCCCCACTTGCCGGTCCCGTGGGTCCCTGCCATTTGCCTAGCTGCCCGGCATTCTTTGTGCTCTACACACATGGTATGTAGGGGGGCTGCAGGAGTCTTTTTCCCACACCTGGATTGGCCTAGGGTCTGGGGTTACCAGCAGCACCCCTACCCCAGGTCTCTCTGCCTTGAGCACATGGAGCTCGAGCGTATGAACTTATCTGGCCTGATCCGGACATCTAAATGGCCTTAAAGTTATTAAGAACTATAAAAGGGACTTTGACAAAATTTTTATGTTAACTAAAAAATAAAAAAAATGTAAAAAACTTAAATAATAAAGAGAAAAAAAATTGTCTAAGAATGTCTAAGAAAGTCAGAGAAATAAAATAAAAGGTTAAAGAGAGTTAAAGCAAATAATAAAAGTTATAGAGGGTTAAAATAAGTTGTAGAAGGTCAGAGAAAAGTTGTCGAAGGTCAGAGAAAAGGTTGTTACAAATTAAAAAAAATGTAAACTGTGCTATGGTTTCTCATGTCTACAAATAAATTTTAAAAATGGTAATATAAGTTAAAATTTTAACCATATTAAGCTGATTTTGTTTTTAAAAGTCCTGTTTATTTCTCAAGTAAATTATGTATACTTGTTTTAAAAATGTTCTATTTCCTGGTATAAACTTAAGCATGTTAAGCAAAGCAAGTTACGGCCATTTTGTAACTGGTCACATGACTTGACTGGTCGCCATTTTGCTAAAGTTAAAAAAAGAATACTTAAACCGCCATCTTGACTAAAGGTGACCACATGGAAATTAGAGGTACCATCTTAGAAACAAGTTTTTCAATTAAGATTTAAAATGTTAATGCTTCTATATATTACAGAAAGACCTTAAGGGAATTTAAATTTCTTTTTAAAACCAGTTTTCAAATGTTTGTTTTTATTAATATTTGTACTTAAAGAGCTTCAATTTAGAATTATTTTTAAGCAAAGCCTGACAGTGTAAAGTTCTTGTTTTATGAAAGATACTGATCTATTTTAAGATGTTACAGTTCATGTTTTTAAAAGTTAAGTTTAAGATATTGGTAACACACACCTTTAAGCTTAGGATGTTGATGGCACACACCTTTAAGCTCAGGGTGTTGATGGCACACGACTTTAAGTTGAGGGCGTTGGTGGCATACGCCTTTAATCCCACCACTCGGGAGTAAGAGGCAGATGGATCTTTATGAGTTCAAGGCCTGCCTGGTCCGGCAGATCGAATTCCAGGACAGGCTCCAAAGTCACAGAAAAACCCTGCCTCAGAAAGAAGTTAAGCTACTGTTTAAGGAATATAAGGTAGCTCTATGCAGTTTTAAGTTCAGCTGTGCTGTTTCAAACATTTTACTAAGTTAAAACCAGTTACAGACTAAATCATTTACAGAAATAAGACCTTACCTAGCCACCTGTATGCTTAATGTGTGCTTAAGAAAAGTAACTAAAACAGACAAACAGACCTCTAATGCTTCAGAGATCTTCAGAATATGGCATTTAAATTGTTATCTTTAAAGTTTATAATGTCAGACAGACTGCCAGATCCGGACAGTGACCCAAAGTCTCCAAAGAAGATTACGAGGCACCTCAGTTCCTGCACCTGGACCAGTGAGCGAGATGCTCAGATGTGATACCTGCCGCCTGCCAGGACCTGGCCGAGACTGTGGACAAAGCTGCTGGACACTGGAAAATTGATTGCACCCCTTTGCCTAGACAAAACAAGGTCAGTCTTTTCCATGTCCCTCTTCCACAGAGAGGAAAAAAAAACTCTCACAGTATAGGCCTGGCGAAGATTGCTGTTCTTTGAGACAGCTGCCTCCAACGGTAATGGAGAAACTTGGGTGTGGCTAACTGTATATAGACTGGCTTCTGTCACTTTTCAGTAGATTCGGATAAAATATACCCTTCTCAGATCTCTGAAATATTACTGGTTGTCAGCTTGACAGCATCAGTCAGTCAGATCCACTATAGACTAGTCAGTATGTTAGCTGATAAAATAGTAACTATCTACTGTTCAGGCACGAGCTCAAAGTTTTTAAGTTTATTTTGGTTGTCATCTAAGTACAAACTTAAAGGGCTTTTCATCAGGCCAAAGGCACCTCTGTCCAATCCATACCTGGCTCTCTGGACAGAAGAAAAATGTACATGCTTATAGCCCAAATCTGCAGTTTTTGCTAGGACTCAAAGTTATAAATATGTTCTTGCTGTTTAAACAGATATCTGCTTTTTCTGCACTGCGGGCTTCAGTAAATAAGTTTTAACCTCTGTTCCTAGTTTAAACATGTCTTAAACAGGTTTCTGCTTCTGACAGACATCTGAGTATCAGTACTCACTACAGGCTGTTCTAAGTAGACTGCGAGCCCTGGACTTGCTATGGAGGTGAACCAGTTCAGCTGATATGGACACCCCCTGTCTCTGCAACAGTGTCTGTTAACCAGAAGCCCCTAATAAATTCCCCATTGCCTAAATTCCTTTTTGCTTTTGACTAGCATTTCAACCTTCTGGGGTCCCTAACTTCGTCCCAAAGTCAGCAGGAAGCAGTTTGGAAAAGAATTTCGCCGTCCATTTTCCCTGGTTAAAATGCTAAGTCAAAAGGAACTCCCTTGCATGGGGATGACAGTATCTATCACTCCCTGATGGGGATGCTAGAGAGACAGCAATTCCATGATTGGAATTTACAAAAAAGAAAATGGGGGAATGAAGGAACCAGCTTCCTTTTGGCAGCCATAACAGCCGAACATGTGCTTGCCATAAACCTGCCTTGGTCACGTAGAGGTCAGATGCCTGTCTCGTGACAAGGAACCTTAGTCACTTAGAGGTCAGATGCCTGTCTTGTGACAAGGAACCAATCGGAAGTTAGCTGGTGGCGCTATGCTTTATGGCTCTGGGTGTGCTTTACGGACAAGCGCACAGCAATGACGTAGAGAGCATAGCAACCACCCTGGGAGGGCCTATGAGCCATAACAACCAGTTGACCAATCAACACAGGGCAAGCCCTCCAAGCCTGGAGGCACACCAATCATGAGCCTATGCGTAAGCCTGTGCGTACCCCTAGACACTCCCCTTACGCTGCCCTATAAGATCTTTGGGGAGACTTTAGGAGCCGTCTTTTTCTAGCCGTCTGCCATGGCGGGTGGGTGAAAGACCCGAGCTAACATGGGGTTAGTTCGTTAAATTACAATAAAGCCTCGTGCAGTTTGCAGCAAGCTCTCGAATCTGCCTGGTGATTGGGGTGACCGCGAACCTGGCCTGAGACCCCGGATACTTGAGTTTTCGGGGGTCTAACAAGGCAAGTGGAAAATCGGCAAAAAGCTCCTCTCCGGATGCATGTCTGCCCGTGGGAGTTGCCAGGGGCCTGGCCCCAAAGAGGACACAGCTGTCCTGAAACCAAAAAGGACCCAGCAGTCCTAACTGAAAAAGCAAAAAAGCACCACTCCTGGAGCGGGATCCCATGCCTGACCTTCAGGAAATGCACCCAACAAGTGAAAGAAGAAATAAAAAGCAAAATGTCAGGTGGCAGTGCTTGCCCATGTAAGTCATTGAACTGAGTGGGCAGGCCTAAGCTAGGTCACCTGGTTATGACCAAGATGGCGGCTCCCAGGTTAGCCCACGTGGCCGATGGCAGCGACCATAAGCACATTCTCAATTGCCAGAAAAGTTTCAAACCTCATTTATATGAAAAAATGAGAACCAGCAAACAAACAAAAAACTCTCAGAGTGTCTCAAGCAGACATTGCCAACCAAGAAGAAACACAGTCAGAGATAGAGCAAACAGAACAATGAGGGACATTCCCAGGTGAAAGTAATTTCCCATTGGGAGGCAGAACTCCACTCATTTACCTACTTGCTGGCAGTAACCGAAAGATCCCGTAAAAATGTATTTCCCGTGGGCAAGGCCAAAAAATGGCACAGATTGCCCTGTCTGAGAGCACCCGGCCCGAAACCGAAAAATGGACCCAGAGTGAGCAGTGCTGGGTCTGCCCCCATGGGAAAGGTTCTGGGTATCTTACCGGATTGAAGCGAATAGGCAGATCAGTGAGTTTAAGAGATCCTTAGTTGGAAAAGCGGCGAGTTGAGTTCCGGGATCTCAGGCTGCTGCAGGCAGGAGGAAGTGCCAGGAAAAGCAGAGATGGAAGTGGGTTGTAAGGGTACCCTTGCCTTACCATGTGCCCATCAGCGGGCCTCGGGAGAAGGTGCAAGGACAGAGCCTTTCCCCGTCCAGGCGCCAAAATGTTATTGTTTTGTTTAAAAAGAAGAAAAGAGAAATGCTGAGACATGAGACATAAGACTATAAGTTTATTATAAGGCCCGGCAGAATGGGGAGACTAAGAAGAGGAACAGGGTAAATGGCTGACCGCCATGGCCAGTCGCCATAGAGAGACAGAGCGGGGAAACAGAGAGAGGGGACAGAGAGCAGAACAGAGGAACAGAGAGCGTAAATGGGAAGGGGCCTATCTTTTAAAGGGGTCCTCTGCACCTGCGTGCAGACTTAGTTCCCATGGAACCTTGGGCTGACCAGGGTATTGCCTGTTCAACCAGGTAACAGGGGCAGGCCAGTATAATGCCTGAATCTTTCACCATATTTTGCTGCTCATGTCCATAATGTCAATATGGTAGTTGCAGGATGTGGAGGACCTGGCTAATCCCAGTCCTGTATGTATATCCACCACAGTGCATGCATATTGATTCTTATGTGTTGTTAGGGGTCCTATGAAGTCTACTGCACTATATAGTTGAAATGTAATCTGTGTCCTATCTGTCCTTTGTAATTGTGACTGAATCTGAGATGCTGACTAGGACATCTATTACAAGTTCTTATGTTGTCTTTTATATCCTTCCAGGTTACCTGTAAATTCCTTTCCTCAAACCATTGTTCCATTGCACGTGTCCCTATATGTCCTAGGGCCTCATGTAGTTTCAGTATCTCCTCTCTAATGATGGCTATCTATTTTATAGGTTCTACTTTTGTCCACTCTCTTTGCAATTTTATCTTATTGTCTCCTGTTGGTGCTACTTTCCATTCTCTTCTTAATTTAATTGCTGCTATGGCTAGCTTATCCACTATATCATTATTTACATACATTTTCCCCTGCTTTTTAGTATGTGCAACCACATGAAATACTATAATTTTCACTGTTTTTGCTATTTCATCCAATTCTTTCCAGGCCTCTTTTGACCATATGTCTTTTCCATTTATTTTCCAATCAGTTAATCTCCATTTTCCAGACCAAATTGCTATGCCATTTGCCACGCACCAAGAGTCAGTATATAGATATATCACCTTGTAGTTGTCCTTTTTGGACTGTCTGGCTGCCAGCAATGTGGCTATCGTCTCCACATGTTGTGCTGATCTCTCAGTGCCAGATTCTTCTAATGGACTTTATTGTTCATGGTGGTAGCTGAACCATCAATGAACCAGGCATTAACCAGGGAGGGATGCGTGCATTTATCAGATCAAAACCAACCCGGTCAGCTTCCTTCCCGCGGAGGTGGGTTTGAGAGGCCCAGCTTGTCAGGGGTGCCTATTTTTCTTGGCCCTGGTACCCCTGTCCTTGAGTGATCCAGTAATTAGGAGGTGAATACGGGATCAGAAGTTCAAGGTCATCCTTCGTTTTATCAGGAGTTCAAGACCAACCTATGATACATAAAACCCAGTCTTCACCAGATTGATGCTGCCGTTTGAAACTCCAGTCCAACCATGCCTCTCCCAGGTCCTCCACCTTTTTCCCATCATTCCATCAGACCCTCCCACTCAATAGCACCGCCCAGTCTACAGCTACACCCTATAGGGTCTTTGTATGTCTGAGGCTGACTTTCATCATTGAGAGTATATAATCACTGCTGCTTTTGTGGGGACCTAAAACACAAACACATCTTTTGCCACACCCTCTTAGTTCTCCAATTTTGGGGCTTGAACCCAGTTAAAATGTGGCCTTTACTACTCAATTTAATGGGTCAACTCCCAGGAAACTTTCTTGACATTCATAGAGGATTAAAATGAACTACAGTAGTGAATTATTGTAAATTAACAAAGCACTGCTTGATGAGGCAGTGACAGACCAATTTTCCAGCTTCCTGGCATAAATCCCCAATACTAGGTGAATTATAAACAGAGGACAAAATATATTTATGACATATTTTATTACAATATTACAGGCTGAGGTGGCACATACTTTCAGTCCCAGGATGTGGGAGGCAGAGGCAGGTGTTTCTCTATGAGTGTGAGGGGAACATGGACTACAGAGCAATTCTGGGATGGCCATGACTACACAGACAATTTCTCTCTGTATGAGCTTACACATTTTTATTGTGTATGTGTTATGGACATACTAATTGTAGGCCCCAAATTTGGAAGTAATAGACAAAGTGTGTATGTTCTCATTATCCTTCCACCATAAAGGCCTGAAAACAGCTCAGGTTCACACATTAGGTGGGAAATCCTTTCCTAGCTAAGTCATCTCCCAGAACCCAGATCTTCCAATTATTTGTGTTTTCTCTCAAATTTTGGCCCAACATTTTGTAATCTCTCAGAGGGCAGAACCACACATTGGGTTTCTGTAGCTGAGCAGGACTCTATGTCTTCTGATTACTATAAACTTCTGATCACCCTGTACCACACACATTGAGATTTGAGGTCCATAAACATTGAGTGTGCATCTACCAAGATCTTCTACTGCTTCCTTCTGTCCAAATTGGATACTTCTGTCTGGAGACCTTGTGTAAGAAGTGGTGGTTTTATCCTGCATCTTTCTTTTATTTGAATTAGAAACAAGAATTTTTTTACATGTCAATCCCAGTTCCCACTCCTTCTCCTCCTCCCCTACCAACCCCTCAACTAAAACCCTACCTATCACAAATCCTTTCTGCTCCCTAGGGTGGGTGAGGCCTTCCATAAGGGGTCATCAGAGTCTCTCATATCTTTGGGATAGGGCCTAGGCCCACCCTCGTGTGTCTTGGCTCAGGGAGTATCCCTCTATGTGGAATGGGCTCCCAAAGTCCACACCTGTGCTATCCATAAGTACTGAACTACTATAGGAGGTCCCATAGATTTCAGAGGTCTCCTCATTGAAACCCACATTCCAGGGTCTGGATCAATCCCTTGATGGTATCCCAGCTATCAGTCTGGGGACCAAGAGCTCCCCAATGTTCAGGTCAGCTGTTTCTATGGGTTTCACCAGCCTGGTCTGAACCCCTTTGCCTATCACTCATTCTTCTCTGCAACTGGATTCCAGTTCAGTTCAGTTATTAGTTGTGGGTGTCTGTTTCTACTCCCACCCGCTGCTGGATGAAGGCTATAGGATGGCATATAGAGAGTCATCAATCTCATTATCAGGGAAGGGCATTTAAGGTAGCCTCTCCTGTGTTGCTTAGATTGTTAGTTGGTATCATCTGTGTAGATCTCCAGACCTTTCCCTAGTGCCTGATTTCTCTGTAAACCTAAAATGTCTCCCTCTATTAAGGTATCTCCTTTCTTGTTTTCTTCTATTCTTCCCCCGACTCAACCTTTCTGCTCCTTCATGACCTCCTCACCCCTCCTCGGTCCCCCTTCTCATTCTCCTAACTTCCACCAGCAGTGGAGGAGTGTTCGCCTTTCTCCACATCCTCTCCAGCATAAACTATCATTGGTGTTTTTTATTTTAGCCATTCTAACACAAGTAAGATAGTATCTCAGAGTTGTTTTGATTTGCATTTCCCAATGGCTAAGGATGTCGAACATTTTCTTATGTGCCTTTCAGCCATTTTAGATTCCTGTATTGAGAACTGCCTATTTAGTTCTGTACCCCACTTTTTAATTGGATTGTTTGGTGTTTTGGAGACTAGCTTCTTGAACTCTTTGTATATTTTGGAGATCAGTCCTCTGTCAGATGTGGAGTTGGTGAATATCTTTTCCCAGTCTGTGGGCTGCCGTTTTGTCTTACTGACTGTGTCCTTAGCCTTACAGAAGCTTCTCAGTTTCAGGAGGTCCCATTTATCAATTGTTGATCTCAGTGTCTGTGCTAATGGTGTACTGTTCAGGATGCAGTCTCCTGTACCAATTAATTCAAGGGTATTTTCCACTTCATCTTCTAATAGGTTCAGTGTGGATGGATTTATGTTGAGGTCTTTGATCCATTTCGACTTAAGTTTTGTGCATGGTGATAGACATGGATCTATCTGCAGTCTTCTACATGCCAGCATGCAGTTATGCCAGCACCATTTGTTGAAGGTGCATTCTTTATTCCATCATCTAAATTTAGCTTCTTTGTCAAAAATCAAGTGTTCGTAGGTGTGTGGGTTAATATCGGGGTTTTTAACTCTATTCCATTTGTCTACCTGTCTATTTTTGTGCCAATGCCAAGCTGTTTTCAGGACTATGGCTCTGTAATAGATCTTGAAGTCAGGGATGGTGATGCCTCCAGAAGTTCATTTATTGTGAAAGACCCTCAGGCCCCTAAGGGGCATAGGATCCCAAGGAGCCTCCGAGACTCAGAAACCAGACCAAAAGCTGCAAAAGCAAGAGGGTTTATTGAACGAATGTGCATTCGGGTGTCAGCAATATCGGGAAAGCTGCACACCCCAAAATGGGGTGCAAGCTCCTTATATAGGAAAAAACTGCAGATCAGCATACAGGCAAGGGGCACAAAGTGATTGATTAGGAAGTATGATCTCATGTTAGAGTGGTCACCCAGGTGTGACCTGCTTTTCTACAAAGGAAAAGCCACAGAACGTACCCTGAAAAGTCCTTGAGTGTCTGTTGGCCAGCCAGGTGTGACCCAAAGAGAGTTGTCTTGGCGATTGCCCCCGTCTAAACCATAGGATGTGCCCAACTTCCTGGTAATGAGCCACGGCCTGTGGGAACCTTTTTCTCTCTGTGAACTAAAATCTTTCAATTGTACAGGGTTGTTTTGCTATCCTAGGTCTGTATACATAATAATTAAATCTTTTTTTAAAATGAAGGAATATACACACACTGAGTAATAACAAAAATAAACAAATTTATTTATTTATTTATTTATTTATTTATTTATTTATTTTGGTTTTTTGAGACAGGGTTTCTCTGTGTAGCTTTGGAGCCTGTCCTGAAACTTGCTTTGTAGACCAGGCTGGCCTCGAATTCACAGAGTTCTACCTGCCTCTACCTCCCAAGTACTAGGATCAAAGGCGTGCTCTATCACAGGCCGGACCCAAAAATAATTTTTTAAAAATAAAAATAACACTGTCTTTTTGTTCATTATTCATTAACATATGCTTTTGTTTTGATTTTTTCCTACAATTCACAATAATTAATAGTCAATCTGCTTGGAATTTTTGTTGGTAATGGCTTTTTCATTGATGTCCCATCTGCGCTCTCTCTCTCTCTCTTTCTCTCTTTTCTCTCTCTCCTCTCTTTTTCCTCCTCCTTTCAATTTTATGTTATTATATTATGTCTATGAGTGTTCTGTCTGTTTATATAGATGTGTGCACTACATGCTTGTTAGTTATGGGCAGGGTCCAGAAGACAGCATTGCCTACCCTGGAACTGAGGTACAGGTGGCTATTAGCCTCTGTATGTTAGCCTCTGGGAAACAAAACCAGATCCTCTGGAAAAAACATCAAGTGCTTTTACTGCTGAGATACCTTTCCAGTCTCCACCTCATGCTGCTCTCTAATGTTCATAACTCTTCCTCTACACTTCAGTCTGTCTGTAGCCTCTTTGACTCAACCTGCCATAAGAAACTGACTTCCAGGGTTACACCATCTATTTAGAAACAAAGAAAGAAAGAGAGAGAGAGAGAGAGAGAGAGAAAGAAAGAAAGAAAGAAAGAAAGAAAGAAAGAAAGAAAGAAAGAAAAAGAACGAAAGAGGCCAGGCGTTAGTGGCTCAAGCCTTTGATCCCAGCACTCGGGAGGCAGAGGCAGGCGAATCTCTGTGAGATCGAGGCCAGCCTGGTCTCCAGCGCCAGTGCCATGATAGGCTCCAAAGCTACACAGAGAAACCCTGTCTCAAAAAAACAAAAAAAGGGGGCTGGAGAGATGGCTCAGAGGTTAAGAGCACTGACTGCTCTTCCAGAGGTCCTGAGTTCAATTCCCAGCAACCACATGGTGGCTCACAACCATCCGTTATGAGATCTGGTTCCCTCTTCTGGTGTGCAGATAGACATGGAAGCAGAATGTTGTATACATAATAAATAAATAAAATCTTTAAAAAAAAAAGAAAGAAGGAAGGAAAGAAAGAAAGGAAGGAAGGAAGGAAGGTCCCTGTAACATGGGCTTCCTCCAGATGTAACTATGGCTGAGCACCCATATACTTTTCTTTGGTTTTATTATGGTCTTCTACTCCAAATGACAGGGGGGAGGCAAGTGGAAGCAGTGGCCCTATGTCTCTGGTTGGTAGACACCTATGAATCGTTCTAAGTTTGTTTTTTAATTGACCAATGACATTTGACAAAAAAAAAAAAAAAACAGAAAGTGTATAGCATGATGGTCCTGTTGGGAACCATCTCATTTCCTCATGAAAAAATCATAACAGGTTGCCAAATATCATATTTTAGAGTTAATTGGTTAAATTTTGACCTTTCCTTTGTTCATTCTTTGTTAGTGAGTTTGTGAATTTATGAGTTCATGAGTCCAGTCCTTTTTTCATGGCCTTGTGCAGTTCTACATGCACAATTTTAATCCCAGTATTCCCAGAGGTAGAAGCAGGCAGGTCCTAATGAGTTTGAGGCCAACCTAGCCTACAGAGTGAGTTTCAGCACAGCCACAGATACACTAAGAAAAACCCTATCAAAAAAAGGCAAAAAAAAAAACCCAAACAAACAAACAAAAAACAAATAAAACATTCCCAAGGTCTATCTTTTATTTAAAGGCAAATATTCCCTGTAGTCCTAGTGTCTGTAGAACTTTGATCATGAAGGCATGGTTGATTTCATCAAGAATTTTTCTGCATTTTATGTGTCAGCTTTGGTTGTTGTTATTTGCCATCTAATGGGTTTGTGTTAGATTTGCTTGCATTTTTCCTGATTTTGAACTGTGTATCAAATTTAATTTTTATGCTCTTATATTTATTAAAGGTAAGTAATTAGAGCTACAAATATCTTCATTGGACTGATTCTACTGTGTGCCAGGTTTTGTGTGGTGTTGTGTTTTCTTTTTCATTTACTTAATCAATCTCTCTCTGTCTCTCTCCCACTATCTTTGTCTTTCTCTCTTTCTCATTACATTCATCTGAATTCTTGAATCTCCAGTCTCAGAGACCCTGATGCCCACATATGTCCCCTAAAGGTACCTGGCACCAAAATGATGCACAGACTTACCAGCAAGAAAAATGCCCATCCCTATAAAAAAAATGAAAGAATCAGAAAGTAAAGATCATCAACTCTTCCTTGACCTTGTGCCAGAGACTGTAAGGAAGAAACAATAAAGCACAAGGCCACAGTTTGACTGGACTACTTAGATATGCACATCTCTTGCCTTCCAGTTAAATTTTCCTTCCTCTTGGAGCTGAGGAAGCTACCCTTGCTGATTTGAAAGATTGTGAAGAATCTTTTTCAGGTTTCTGAGCAACACTAATACTTGGTTTACTTCACATTTCGACATGATTTTTATTTATTTTATTGTGATAGGGTTTGTCTCTTTATGTAGCCATTATTGTGCCAGAATTCACTGTTTAGATCAGACTAGCCTGAACTCACAGAGATCTGCCTTGCTCTTTCAACCATGTGAAGATGTGATATTAAAGGCAAACATCATTACACTCAGTTCTCAAGTTTTACTTTTATATGACATCCATAAAGCCTTATCCACATGATGGGGGAAATACTTCTGTTTATGTTTATCTTATTGATTGTTAAATAAAATACTGTTTGGTCAATTAGACAGCAAGTTAGACAGGACTAGGAATCAAAGAGGATTCTGGGAAATGTAGTAGAGAAGTGGTGATCCAGGCAGGAAGCGACATAGCTAGGAGACTCATATTTAAATAAGGAGAGGGGCTGGAGAGATGGCTCAGGGCATCTCTCCAGCCTTCCAGAGGTCCTGAGTTCAATTCCCAGCAACCACATGGTGGCTCACAACCATCTGTAATGAGATCTGGTTTGCAGGGATACATGCAGACAGAATACTGTATACATACTAAATAAATATTTAAAAAAAAAAAAAAAAGGAGAAACAGGAAGCGTCCCTTTTTCCCCTTGCTCCTCCAGCAGCACAATGTGAGCCACCGGCAAGGAGGGACACCAATAAGGCGTCTGATAAGATAAGTCTTATAAAATATATAGGTTTATGATAATTAAGACTGAGCTAGCTGGGCGAATCTCTGTGAGTTCAAGGCCAGCCAGGTCTCCAGAGTGAGTGCCAGGACAGCCTCCAAAGCCACAAAGAAACCCTGTCTCGAAAGCCCCCCACAAAAAAAAAAAAAGAAAAATGACGTAGTGTGTAAATTTTCTTTGTTAGACCTTTTAGGATGCCTTGTTAATGTATAACTGTCCTTGTTTAAGTAGCTACATGGCCTTTCTTTGTTAGCTCTCTCTCTCTGCCTTCCTCTTCCCAGAATTCTCCTAATCTGGTGGCCCTGCCTATACTTCCTGCCTGGCTACTGGCCAATCAGCATTTATTCATCAAACATATACTCACAGCATACAGAAGGACATCCCTCCTCATTACACCTTCCAGGGCCAGTGGGGCTAGAATACAGGCTGAGGCACATGTCTAGTCATGGTGATTGGAGACAGAGACATGGCTTATGGACTCCAACTTAAGAATAGCTGCTCTGATCTTTGAGGGCTTCCCTGGCTTCCATGCATTTCCTCTTTCTCAGGCTGCTTCTTGGGAATCCACATGATTTCTCTTAGCCCTATGCCATTCAGCTGTAGAAATTCACATGTGTTTATATACCTACAGGGACTTCTGGGAAGGCACCATTCACACCTTCCTTCCTCCCTCACTGAGCAAGAGCATCAGCTGAACAAGGTAGGAAAATTGACCCTTCATCTACAGATGATAACAAGGAGAGGAATGAACTGACCCATTATACCAGCAATGATTTGAACAGCAGGCATTCATCATGCCCCATTCTCTGTGACTGTCTTAACCCTCCTATGTCAAGCCCAGCATTCCTCAGGTCATTGCAGGCTCCACCTCCAGGGTGTCCTTCTGCCCAGATAAATTTTCCTGAGTACATCTGAGGCAGAAGTGAGGCCTGGGCAGGAGTGAGATGGGGATACAGGCTGTTCTGCTTCCTCCAAAAGAAAAGCAGAGCCTGTGGCCTGAGTCACATTCGACTGTTAGGGGCAGTAGTGTGTGAGCTTACAACATGCAAGAAGCCTTGATAGGTGTTGGCTTGTGGGAGATGCTGGGTGCTATGGGTTTATGGTGAGTCTTTGTATTTGACTAGATGATTTTTCTGCTGGTTGTTTTGGGAGCAGGTTGAAGGGCTTGCCCTTGGTCTGGAAGGCCTGGAGCTCATCCCAGGTCCTCTCTGATCTTGTTCCTTGCACTCTGAGACGCGGCCACCTACCTGCATTTCTTTGACATAATAATTCTGTATGGTTTTTTTTTTTTTTTTTTTTTTTTTTTGTGTGTGTGTGTGTGTGTGTGTGTGTGTGTGAAGGTCTTTCTAACAGACCCCAATATTGCAAATAGGGCAGCAGCAGGTTTTTCTCTTTTCACTTCCCTCTCCCCTGATATACCAATAGATTGCATTCCTAAATTTAGTTTCCAAGGCCCATTCTCCTTTTTTGTTACTGACCCATTACTGAGACTATGCACCACAGTCCAGTGTTACGATAAATCTTTCTGCCAAAAGCCGCCTGAGCCCTACTGCCACGTGGGCGGTCTCTGCCAGCTGCCTGAGTTCTGCCCCACCGCGTGGATGAACAAAATAATATAGAGACATATTAGGTACAAAGCTGCTTGGCCAATGACTAGGATTTCTCATCTGTTAGCTCAGTCTTAATTATCATAAATCTATATATTTTATAAAACTTATAGAGGATGCCTTCTGAAGGCACCCTCTCTTGCTGGTGGCTCACATCCTGCTGCTGGAGGAGGCAAAGGGGAAAGGGAACATTTCCTATTTCTCCTTCGCTTAAATATGAGTCTCCTTGCTATGTCACCTCCTGCCTGGATCTTCACTTCTCTACTACATTTCCCACAATCCCCTTTGACTCCTAGTCCTTCTAACTTGCTGTCTCATTAGCCAAACAAGTACTTTATTCAATAATCAATAATGTGAACATAACAGTACATTCCCCATCAGTCCAGCAAAAAAATTCTGTTTTTGCTAAGCTGGCTAGGCAGAGGTCTTTGGATCTCCTGTCTCCTCACAAGTATAGTGTCTTGTCTTGAATTATTCTAATAAAAGTAGAAATGGGGGGATTAATTTCCCCATGTATTTTCCAAAGCCAGTGTTTATCTGTATGCCAAAACCAGACAAACACAAAAAGAGAATACTACAGGCTAATATCCTTGAGGGCCACAGATGCAAATATTCTAAATAAAATACTAGCAAAACAAATTTATACAGGTGTAAATAAAAGACCTCATCTGTCATAGGACTATAAAATACTATGTAAGCTGACAAGTAAGAGTCATTAGTCCTATCCAGTGGCGATGCCTGTGAACCACAGTACTGACGGGCATGGCAAGTGTCCCTGAAGGTGCAAGAGTGACTCTCATTTGATGGGAACCAGTATCTGCCAAATTGGACTAAGGTCCTTTTAAAATGTGAGAAGCCACTAGCCAACTGCCTAGGGATGATAAAGTTAAGGTTATTAGAAGAGGCCTACTACTGATACTTTACTAGGCCCACATAATCCCTAACCATAGTCCAAAATTTACCCTTATACCCACAGATGAGGGTAGCTGTAACCCACACCAAAGAAGCTTTTCATACAGCAAATGGAGACCACTACAGGAAACCACAACTTGACATAGTGCATAGATCAAAGGTTGTTGAAGGAGCAGTCGGGGACTTTGCTCTCCTTGTTGACCAGCACCAAGTCAAGGCACCTTAAAGGCTCATTGAGCTGGCTATAGGAGACCAGGCCACCTGAGTGCAGGACAGCAGCTGCCCTTTTCAGGGAGCCTGGGACTTGGGCAAACAACTGTCCAGACTGGGTACCAGGTGGTCAAGCTCCTTTAGGTTGCTAGCTCAGTGGCCTCACCCAAAGTCTAATGTGAAGCTCAAACTGGGCACAGCAGGCTTAGTTGTCCCCACTGCATTCTTGTGTTGCTTCTTGTTCAGATTGAGGTTTGCCAGGGATTTCTCTGTTTTTCTCAAGAAACAGATATCATAGAAGGTGGAGAAAAGTGTGGTCAACATTTTTCTGGGTTCTGTAATGGTCTAAAAAGAGCCTTTAGTTCCAGGACAGCCTCTAAAGCCACAGAGAAACCCTGTCTGGAGAAACCAACCAAAACAAACAAACAATCAAACAGAGCCTTTGGTGGAGTGATGCCTGGCTCTACACATGATAGGCAGGTGAGGGACAGGGAGGGACAGAATGTTTGCTTGCAGGGCACAGAAGCAGAGGGAGTCCTCTGTTCAAGTGGGGATAAGGGTAGAGGAAAAGCCAGAGAGCAACTAGGCACCCTGGTGGCTGAAACCCACAGCTGCCCCCTCCACAAACCAAGACTGGTGGGACTCTATCATTTGTGTAATAAACATGGTACTTCCTTTTATTTCTTATTTTTGCAGCTGGGGTGGGGGGCGGGCAGGAGGTTGAGACAAGGTTTCTCTGTGGCTTTGGAGGCTGTCCTGGAAATAGCGCTTGTAGACAATTCTGGTCTCAAACTCACAGACATCCGCCTGCCTCTGCCTTCCAAGTGCTGGGATTAAAGGTGTGCGCCAACACCGCCCAGCCTTAGTTCCTTTTATTTCAACTATAACTATTATAGAAATCATTATCAACATCATTTTCTGTACTGTTATAAACATTGCCCTTGTCTTAAATATGTCCAGGTGTCTGGAGACATGGCTCAGCAGTTAAGAGCACAGGCTGTTCTTCTACAAGATCTCTGAGTGAATCCCAGATTACTGTGTGTGCTTGTGTCTGCTGTGGTGCACGTGGAAAGATCACAGAACAACTTACAGAAGCCAGTTCTCTCCTTCCATCAAGTGATAAATAAGTCAAGAGTACTTTCAAAAGACATTGCTGTAGACCAACATGTGAAACTAAGAGAAGCAAAAAGGACTCTTTCTTTTTTGATTTTAGGAAATTGAATGATATATTTGCCATTGGTTGTATTTTGTTAATTATGTTATGAAATACTGGTAAGGGAATATAGCCTATATTATACTTGTTGTACAAAAGGAAGATTTAATAATGTATGTTTTCATGAAATTTTCCTTACAGTTATTTCTTTTACTATTTCAGATTTCCATATGAATATACAATATAGTATGTTGTATTTGCTTCCTCCAATATCCTCTGGAATATAATCCCAGTTAAAGAAGCTAAAAATCTTATATTATGTAGCCTTATTAGTAATCAAAATCTAACAATTGATTCAATTGGAGCACCATTAATTAGAAAAAAATCAATGTAAGTCATCAGTGTAATATTACCTTTGAAGGGACATAACATCAATACAAGGTTTTAAATGGTATATTCTTTCACTGTTAATGGAAATGTTGGTCCTGCCTGTTCTATCATTTTGTAAGAAATATTATTAAATGTTTGGGCACTTGCAAATTCTTACACCAAAGAGCACATTAAATTCCAAACCTATTCATAAGGGACACAGATGATACAGAGAACAAAAACATTCTGACAAAGTTTTGCCAAAAATCAAGCAGTAAAGCTTTCCTGTGAGTAAATTCTGTTTCTTTAATTCCTTTTGATTGTTGTTTGGAAAACTATGAAGCAGAACTCTCTTGCCTTCCATTCCCTGCCCAGAACTCTCTGTTCCTTCCCCATAGCCACTTATTTTCCAATGGTTGATATTGAGACCTTCCTTCTGCCTCCCTCTGGTCTCTTTATGCTCTCCATTCTCTCTTGCAAACTTGTCTAAGGGTCAACAGTGAAGGCACTGAACAAATGCCACACTGGCAGTTGGTGGTGTCACAACACTGGTGACATCACAGGAGATGCCAGTGTTCTCCAAGATATAATAGAATTTTGAAAGGGACTGTTGATGTCATATTGTACAGCCCCTGCCTCTGACTGACATAAATCCAAACTGACATAAATCCAAGTTGCCCTTTCAAGGAGACTCTAGGATCACATGGGAAGCCCTTGAGTACCTTCTACATCCAAAGCCAGAGATCTAGCTTTCTGCTCCATTAGAAACTTCTTATCTGTGGGGAGTTAAGGCTCACTTTCCAAAAATTCCCTCTGAAGATGCACAGTCAAAAAAATGAGATATAAAAGATGTTGATAATTCAGGCAGGAGACACAGGGCAGGAAACATGGGTCTCTTGTACTGAATAAGCCCCTGGGGAAGATCCTCAAACTATTACAGGTTGGAGTGAGTCCAAACAAAGGGAAGTCCTGTATGTAATGATGAAAATTTGCCCCAGAGCCTCAGCAGAGCTCACTCCAGTCATGAGAATGTTAGGGAAGATGTGAGAAACTGTTGCTATGTCTGGATGCGGACACCTGAACCCAGGTGAGCCCTTAGACATTAAAAGCAAACACTCCCAAAAAGAGTTTTATGTCCTAAACCTGGAATTGGGAGGCTGGGAAAAGAATAGTGAGAAGAAAGAAGTCAGCCTGGGCTATGTAGAGGCATCATGGGTAGGAAAAATAAAATAAAATACACATACATACACAAACTAGCATCATGTAGATCACTGCTATGGTGCTTCAATCAGCCAACATAATCCTTTGTCTGGAGCCATCTGTGACAATTCCCATGCTATTTTATAGGTGGCACTGCTATTTCTGGGTACAATATCTATTAGAAGAACATGCAAAAGACAAGAAAGTGACCAGCAACAGGAAAGACTCAAGATTCTTGCAACACAGAACTTTATTAAACCGCACATCCCTTTTCTACTTATTCTGACAGTCCATGATCAGCCTTGTTACGATAAATCTTTTTGCCAAAAGCTGCCTGAGCCCCACCGCCACGTGTGAGCTTTACACCAGCCGCCTGCCCGAGTAGGCCCAAATGAATACACAGAGAGACTTGTATTAGTTACAATGCTGCTTGGCCAATGACTAGGATTCTCATCTGTTAGCTCAGTCTCAATTATCATACATCTATATATTTTATAAGACTTATCTTATCGGATGCCTTATTGGTATCCCTCCTAGCTGGTGGATCACATTGTGTCGCTAGAGCAGGAGCTGAGGGGAAAAGAGAGGGCCCTTCTTGTTTTTCTTTCGCTTAAATATGAGTCTCCTTGCTATGTCACTTCCTGCCTGGATCAGCACTTCTCTACTACATTTCCCAGAATCCTCTTTGACTCCTAGTTTCGTCTAACTTGCTGTCTCATTGGCCAAACAGTATTTTATTCAATAATCAATAAGATAAACATACACAGTAGTACATTCCCCATCACAGCCTGCAAGGCATGTGCTCCAGATGTCTGAATTTTTTCTCTGCAAAGCATTTTCCTTGAACCTTAGGCCTGATGAACATTGACTGGTGATCTGTGTCTTTTTGTATGTTGAAGTCCTACACAAGTAAAGGGCGATGTCAACATTATTTCTAAATTGGGTCTTACAGAGAACAACAAGTTGAGGTCACCCTGGAGTTTAGGGGCAAGATGTGACAGGTAGGCAGAGTCTCATCTGTCAAGTTTCCTTCCTGAACACAATCCAAGTGCCAAGAGTTGAGATGAAGTGTTGTGGAGGGCAGGTGCTGTCCCTTGTCAGCTGGATCTCAGGATGTTTGAGAGGACGTTAAAACTCTTCAAGTATGGAAGATCAGTGGGACAAGTGACAGGCCAATATAGGAGGGATTTCTGTGTGTATTTGGCTTGGGTGGATAACTATATCTCCTGGGCTTGGAACTTTGTTCATGGAAGTGAGATATCTCACTTATTTGTTGGAAAGGCCAAGCTGTCTGAAATACCATGGATACAACTGGTTCTAGGCCCCTTTCTTCTTTGCTGGAATTTGCAGGAAATCTTTCTTTATTTTTATAATTGTAATTGGACAAATTTTAAATTAGAAACAAGCTGTTTTTGTTGTTGTTTTTTTCCAGACAGAGTTTCTCTGTATTATTTTGGAGCCTATGCTGGAACTCACTTGGTAGACAAGACTGGCCTTAAACTCACAGAGATCAACCAGCCTCTGCCTCCTGAGTGCTGGGATTAAAGACATATGCCAGCGTCTTTTACAGGTCAATCCCAGTTCCCTCTCCCACCCCTCCTCCTCTGCCTCCCCACCCCATCCCACCCCTATCCCAACCCCTTTCTGCTCCCCAGGAAAGGGGAGGTCTTCCATGGGGGAATCTTCAAAGTCTGTCATTTCATGTAGAGCAGGGCCCAGACCCTCCCCCGTGTGTCTAGGCTGAGAGAGTATCCCTCTATGTGGAGTGGGCTTCCAAAGTCCATTCATGTATTAGGGATAAATACTGATCCACTACTAGAGGCCCCATAGATTGCCCAGACATCCAAACTGACAGGGAGTATGGAACAGTTCTATGCTGGTTTCCCAACTATCAGTCTGTGGTCCATGAACAACCCCTTGTTGAGGTCAGCTGTTTCTGTGGGTTTCTCCAGCCTGGCCTTGACCACTTTGCTCATCACTCCTCCCACAGGCAATCTTTCATACCTTGCCTTCTAGATCCCCTGCTGCATCTCTGCTTCATGTGCATAGGGTATGTTCCCTCATTCATTCGTTTATTCATTCAATCATTCATTCATTTTCTCTCATTCTCTCCCTCCATCCTCTTCCTTTTGTCCTCCTCTGGTTCTAAACATTCAGGCTTGAGACTTACCCCTCTGTGGACGTCAAGTCTCAAGTCTCTCTACAAGGAATGGGCTTTCTAAGTGATCAGCTGGCTTTTTCTCACTCCCTTTATATGCTTCAGGTGACCCAGTGGAGAGCCTCCTCAAGCTTATTCAGTCACACAGAATAAGGCTTGGCCTTAGAGCTCTCAAGTCTGGCCTCAGAAGCCAGGAGAGTATTGGCACAGTTAGCAAACACTCAGGTGATGTGGAGATGCCCAGGTTATCTGTCTGGTCACTCAAGAGCCTTGATGTTGGTGGAGGTGACATGCAGGGTCAGAACATGATCACCAGATTAAGTAATCCATCTTCCCTGGTGTCATCTCAGGATACCCAAAGCTGGCAAAGAGAAATCATGCTCCATCCTTGTCCTCTGCCTCTTAAAAACATTCAGAATGTGAGCTGAGTAATTGTCTTATCTGCTTGAACATTTGCTTAGCCAAGAAATCTGCACCTAAAATAAAACTTTAGGCTGGGTGGTGGTGGTGCATTAATCCCAGCACTTGGGAGGCAGAGTCAGACAGATCTCTTTGAGGTCAAGGCCAGTCTGCTCTACATAGTGAGTCCAAGACAAGACACAAAGCTCCAGAGAAACCCTGTAGCAAAAAAACCAAAACCAGAACAAAACAAAACAAAAAAAAACAAAAAACAAAAACAAAAACCAAACCAAAAACCAACCAACCAAACACCACCAACAAAACCACCAAAAAAACAAAATGTAACTCAGATCTCTTTGGCTCCATCAGATTCCTTTTATAAGTGCCTACTCTTTAGTCAAAAGCAACTACTGTCTTTGCTTAAACTTTCCTTTCTATAGTGCACTCCTTCAGAGGTTTTGTTAAAGGATTGGAAAATGGAGCTACATTTCTTTGCTTTAATTTCATTAAGTGATGCTCCCTAGCAACTACAGCATTTATGTTACCTGCACGTTTTCTTTCTATAAAATCTAAAAAAAAAGCAGATCTGATTTACATAGATCTGATTTAAATAATTTGCATACGTCCCAATAGAATTATCTGCCCAGTCTTTCTCTGGCTTTAAAAGAGGAGTCTAAGGATTCTATGACTATTTACTATTAATTTGTGTAAAGTCTTCCTGTTTGATGCTTGCAGCCCTCTCCTCTGGCTGAACTTGGGACACCCTTCCAGGAACAGAATTATCTTAGATAACAACTTAAATTAAAAAATGCACATAAAACTGTATTAACACAATATTTAAAATAAAAAGGTTAGCTTGGTATTGACAGTTACATAAACACAGCATCTTTCCACACAGATAGGAACCATTAATGTCTGAAAAGGTGCATATGCTCTATGTAAATATTCACGGTGGTTAATGAATGCACCTCTCTCTCCCCTTAGAAATGATAACATGCTGAATGCACAGATCAAGGAACACTGAGCTTGGAATTTTTAGCTTGGAATTTACTTGTCATGCAAAGTACAAAAGTGTAACATGTGGGCACATTACTGCATACATTGGGAAAGTGTTCACTGTATGATTGCTCTTTCAGAGTACGAAGCTTCTGTACCACAAGATAGTTCACAGCCTGCTCTAACTTCAATTCTGGGGATATTTTGCCATCTTCTGGCCTCTATGGGTACTGCAAGCATGTACTGTATAGACACATTCCGACTAAATAGCAATATACACATAAAATAAAAATTACCCAAGTGTCTTTGCTTCTAGGCACTGTCATTAAAAGTGCCTATCACAATGACCCCTTAGGGGGTAGATTTTTTACTTACTTTTTTTGAGACAGTCTTACTAGGTAGACTGGACTACTAAGGAACTCAATATACAGCCTAGCCTGGCAAAGAACTTACAAAGATCCACCTGCCCAAGCATCTCATGTGTTGGAATTAAAGACATGTAGCAACACTTCTGCAATAACTGTCTATGTATTTTCAATAGGAATAGGAGAAGCTACATTCAGAGACAAGAATTTCAGCACTATGAACTTAACCTAGTTTTTCTGATGGACTGTGAGATAGGTTCCAGCTCCAATTCACATTCTCAGAGCTACAGGGAAGCAATCCCTCATTTGCATGAGGTTTCAAGGAATTCCTGCCCACTAGCATCAGTTCAGATTTGGTTTTCTGTCTTACAGGTTTGAAAAGGAGTAAATTTTATACTTGTCTGCTTTGATTATGTTCAGTACTACTGGGCAGCCTGTGTAGAATGCAGAAGTAGCTACGTCCAGGAGAAGGTCATGTTTCTCAGACACACTTTTGTGTGGACTCAGTGAGCATGGCTGCTGCTGGGCACCTGCAGTGCCTCCAGGGCAGGAATGGCAGAACCTCAGCACACTCACTCAGGAAAGAAGTGAATCCAAAAACAATCTGAAGAGCAAAAGCTCAGGCGTGGATGCTGTACTGTCAGGATAACAGTGAAAGAGGAAGCCTCATGCTCATCCTTTCTTTATTGGTATAGAGACAAACTCAACAATAATATGAACTTGCCTTTGTAAGACATGGAGGACTTGATTAAAATTTCACAGAATGCCAGAGGATATATCCAAAGCCCTCCCCTCCCTGTAAATTGACCTACAATTATTAGGAAATGGTAACACAGAGCAAATCCTGAATACTTACTCCCTCTGTGTGGAAGAAAGAAGGGGGGACTTGTTCAATGTGGGGGCTGCCTTTGGATAAGATTGTGTCTCACATAATGCAAAACATTAGGGAAAGAAAAACAGAATTCTTTATGTGACAAGTGGAAGGCGTGAGACTCCACAAAGGGAGGGTAGGAGTTGTTCCAGCACCAAAGACATTGCAGTATTTCCAAGAGACCTCAAGCAGGATGGGAGTGATATTACAGGCCTCAGAGATGCACATAGGCACATCTCAAGTGGAAAACTACACAACAAGCCAATGCAGACATGAGGGTCATCTGCCCTACACACTACTTCATCACAATACAACCCTGGCACACTGAAGGCTTACAACTTGACAAATGTCTGGCAGTTGGTTGGGCTTCTTCCTGGCATCCAAACTCACTGGGAGTCTTGGAGTGTGAGGACAGTCAGCCCAGGGACAGCCCCTGCTGTACATGGGAGACATGCTTTCCACACTATCGCTCCATGCTGGTCCTAGGCCCTGGGCTTTGCCTGGTGATAGAAATGCTACCGAACCCCCATGTGGATAGGTTTCCAAAAGTGACAAGGAAGGGCAGGATATGTGGTACTAGGTCACCAAGTTAAATCCGTTCTCACAGGTCAAAGAGGCCATGGGAGGTTCTGAAGATAGAGCCAGGTCCCTGTGGAGTTTGGAGGAACCTTTGAAGGAGTATGTTACTGTTATTGTGACCAATCCTGGGTCCTCACGTGCTGGGCAAGGGCTTTGCCTCAACAGAGGATCATTTTCTAATCCAAACTCCTAAATTCTCCCCAAACTGGAAGTTCCTGAGCCATTCACATGGTTCCATGGACAGGATATTCCTCATATGGCAGGGAATGGCTTGCCCTCAACAGAGACACTGTGCAAATGTTGCAGAGCTTATGTTTCTTTAGAGGGCCTTTTTTTCTTTTTTCTTTGCCCCCCCCTTGGGGGTCTACCATTCTATCAGCCTCATAAACTGTTTTCCAACTCCTCTCCTGTGGGGTTCCCTGAGCTCTGAGGGCATGGATTTCCTGGCAATATCCCATTTTTAGGGCTGAGTGTTCCAAGTGTCTAGCTATGTGTCTGAATTTGTCCCCAACTGCTAAGGAATTGATTTATGAGTATATCAAAATAATATTAGAAGTCATTTTTTTCAATATGTTTCTCTCTCTTTTTTTCCTTTTAGACCAGTATCATTTAGTTTTCCAATAGCTTCCTATGCTATTGGTCGGGGAATTGGGAGCGTATGATCAAGATATATGCAAGGAAACAGAAGTGTTGTGTTGCTGCGCCCTCTTCTGGCCAAAGTTCATCATGTGCTTGTCCTGTGGAAATGAGGCTGTGCACACCAGGTGTAGGGTGCCACCTTGTGGAAGTTAGAATTTAGTGCACCTGAGCACTGTATTCTCTCACATTTGCCTTGGTCCCTATGTTTCCCAGCCTTAGTCATAACGGAAAGGCACAATTGTTTTCTGTTGAGATTCATGCTCACCCCTCTACCTTACAAAAGCCTAAAAGTCTTTCAGACCAATGATAATTCTAGGGAACCCAGGTCACTGAATATCATTGAACAACTCAGGCCAAGGACATCTGTCTAGTCCAGTGGGACATTGTTCTCCAAATACCCAGCTGTAAGTTCTTACTTTATAAGCCATGTCAGATGTCATGGTAGAAATGCAGTCATTATCCTGAACCCCACAAACAAATGACACATTTTATAATGAGCTAATAGGAACATCATTGTTTGTGGTTGTAAGAAACTTCCTGCCATGGTGGTGCCCACTATTATTCGGAGAACTCAAGGAGGAGGAGGGCAGAGGCAGGCAGATATTAGAAAGATCATCCTGGCCTACATAAGTAACTCCAGGGTAAATACACACAAAAGAAACTTGTTCCAAATAACATTTTCAGCAACTGGAAACCAAGATGAACATTTCACTGCAAATATTATACTTTACATCCCTTCTGTGTGCAGAGTGTAAGACCAAACTTGGTCATTCCAAGAGAACATTCATGGCAAACTCAGAAATCCAAGCAACCAGGTAAATAAGAACAAAAGTTATGAAAACATTAATATAAAAATGTAGCAACCAGGCTGGAGAGATGGCTCAGTGGCTAAGAGCACGGGCTGGTCTTCCAGAGGTAATGTGTTTGATTCCCAGCAACCATACGGTGACTCACAACTATCTATATTGAGATCTGGTGCCCTCTTCTGGTGTGCAGACATACATGCGGGCGGAACAGGGTATACCATAATAAATAAATCTTTTAAAAAGCCGCTCGGTGAGCCGGGCGTTGGTGGCGCACGCCTTTAATCCCAGCACTCGGGAGGCAGAGGCAGGTGGATGTCTGTGAGTTGGAGACCAGCCTGGTCTACAAGAGCTAGTTCCGGGACAGCTGCAGAGAAACCCTGCCTCAAAAAAACAAACAAAAACAAGTAGCCAAGCCAGGCGGTGTATCACTGCCTTAAACCCACAGCACTCAGGAGGCAGAAACAGGTGTAGATCTGTGAGGAGGCCAGCCTAGTGTACAGAGTGAGTTCCAGGAAATACAAAGCTACACAGCGTAACTATATCTTGAAGAAGAGAAAAAAAAAGAGTGTATTATAAAATAAAGTAAATGCCAGCAACTACAAGATAACAGACAGCAATCTGAAACGAAATCTAGCGACCCCTCCTGGCCTTCAGAGACAAGTATGGATGGAACACTAAATAGATAAGAAAGATAATGAAAACCCAAGTGATAAGTAGTAAAACCCCTTCACTTGGATGGATACATAACTACATGGGCCACTGCCGTATTAATCTTTAAATATCCACACAATATGGTGTACTCCTTTGACCCAACCATTCAAACACAACCTGGTTGACAATGAGGTTAAACAGAATACATAGTAGAAATCGCATTTCAGCAACGGAAAAGTACAAAAAGCATAAACTTGCTCTAAGCTTGTTGTTCTCTAAGTATCCATGTAGAAAGAGTTCTCTTACGGTTACGGTGAGCAACTTTGCCTAGTATTTCCCATCATGCAATTCTATCTATGCAAATGAGGTCATTTCCAAGGTAAATGCTTGCAGGTAACTCTGATTGGCTGCCTGGTTCTGACATTTAGTAGTTCTGGCTGATTAAAGAGGAATCCTTGGTTTTCTGCTTAAGGAATTTTTTGTAAGTTGTTTGAAACATAGGTATGTACCCCTTCTTTCTTCTGCTTTCTCTTCCTCCTTCCCTCCCTCCCTCCCTCTCTCCCTCCCCCCCAACCTCAAATGACAGGAGGGAAGTAAGTGCAAGCAATGTTGCTATGTCGCCGGTTAGTTTACACCCAGGAACCATTATAAGATTGTCCTTTTGTTGTTGTTTTTTAATTGACCAATGACATTTGACTAAAAGGACAGTAGATAGCATGTCCTGCCCTCTGTGAACCACTTTATTCACCATGAGAAATGCATAGAGACTGATTTGCCAGAAGAGGGCGCCAAAACACCATCTTTAGATTCTACCTTTGACTTGGCATGTTCCGTTTGTTCATTTTAATTTGTTCATTGAGGTTCAGTTTGTGTAGCTCTAGTTATCCTGGAACTGGCACTGAAGACTAGGCTGACCTTGAACTCAGTTCCTCCTGTCTTTGCCTCCTGACTGCTAGGATTGCTGGGACTGTGTTTACACATGATTCTGGGCGATGGAGAGCACATTTCTGCTCTGGGACTTACTTAATTACTTATAAATGAGTGAGAGGAACCTTCTAGGTATGTATATGAAGGTCAGAGGACAAACGCATGAGTCTTTTTCTTCTAAAATATGCGGTCTAGGAACATATTTAAGTTGCTAGGCTCAATAGCAAGCACTTTTATTCCAAGAATGGTCTGCCCTCACTGGCCCTGTGTGACTTGTTAAATTTTTTTGCCTGTTTTTTTAAGATACTATTTATCTAGGCTGTCCTAGAACTTACTATGTATAACAGTCTGGTCTTCATCTCAAAACAAATTCCTGTCTCCTTGATATTGTTATTGAACCTGAATCATTAGGCACTGCCTGGAAGTATTTTTTGTTGTTGTGTTGTTGTTGTTGTTGTTGTTTTGTTTTCTTGATTGTATGTTTGTTGATACAGGGTCTTTCTGTATCTCTAGCATTCCTAGAACTCACTAAGCACACAAGGCTGGCCTTCAAATCAGATATCTGCCTTCCTCATCCTCCTCTCAGATTAGATTAAGGCGAGGACACCACACCTAGCCCAGGGGATATTTTCAATGACTATTGTTAAATTTAGTAAAACCCCTCCCTCCTCTATTGATGGGATGACAGTAAACAATTACAGTGAGACCTCCTTTGTCTTTGTCTTTCAGATCAATGTCATCAACAAATGTCATCCAAGAATGTTACCATTACTGTCAGTAAACTGGCAGACATGTTCAGCAGCGGCTTGATTCTACCCAGAGATTAATGAATGGAGTGTGCAGGTCTCTCAGGGAGCACATGGCAATCATGCAACACCGCCACCAAAGATAACTTCCAGGACAATATAGAAGGTAAGCTACATGGGTATGCTGCTGTAACAACTCATTGTAAAATTTCAGTAGTAGGATGAAGTTACGCAAATAGCAAAGCTGCTGGCCAACCTGCTTGGTGACCTAATGTTATCATTTATTTGAGTGTTGGTGTTTTGCCTGCCTGTCTGCCTGCGAAACCCTTCAAGTTCCTGGAAGTAGTCTTCTGTGCCAGTGTGTTCAAGGCTACTGCCCACTTTCTCTTCTATCTTGTGTAGTGTAACGGGCTTTATGTTGAGGTCTTTGATCCACTGGACTTGAGTTTTGTGCAGGATGACAGATATGGGTCTATTTGTATTCATCTACATGACAACATCCAGTTATGCTAGCACTGTTTGTTGATAGTGCTTTCTTTTTCCCAAATGTAGAATTTTTGCTTCTTTGTCAAAAATCAGGTGTTTATAAGTGTGTGGATTAATGTCGGTGTCTTTGATTCAATTCTATCGATCCAAGTATCTGTTTATATGCCATTACCAAGCTTATGTTATGATGGTAGCGCTATAGTAGAGCTTGAAGTCAGTGATGGTGATGCCTCTGGACGTTTGAAGTTAGTGATGGAAATGCTTCTGGAAATTCCATTATTATTCAGGATTCTTTTAGCTACCTGGGATTTTTGTTTTCCCATATGTAGTTGACTATTGTACATTGGAGGTCCGTGAAAAAATTGTGTCGGGATCCTATAGGGATTGTATTGAGTTTGTAGATTGCTTTTGGAAATCCTTCCATTATTTATGTCATACAGGTCTTTCACTGGTTTGAGGACATTTAACCTAAGATATTTCATATTATTTGTGGCTATTGCAAAGGGTGTTGTTTCTCTGACTGTGTTACACTATACTTGTCATTTGTAAATAGGAGTGATAGTGATTTCTTTTTATGTGAGTGGTAATTTAGCATCTAGAACCTAAAGAGGATCAGTGACACTATGGGCAAAAATTAAGCATTAAAAACACCCCCTTCCCCGCCCCCCCACCCCCCGCTCTGGCCTAACAGTAAGAGTGGGTATCAGTTATCTACTTCACTTCAAGGTTTCCAAAATCCACATCAACAATATAATAATGTTGCTTTTTAAAAATTCATATTTATTTATTTATTTATTTATTTATCATCTGCTGCTGCTGCTGCTGCTGCTGCTGCTGCTGCTGCTGCTTCCTCCATTAGGCACCATCCAAAGTTTTGGTTTTACCAAGAATACCCTTCGGAAATGAAGGATTTGTAAGGCTTGACTACAGAATTTACCTGGGGCATTCAGGATAGGGTTAGAGCTGCTGGGACAGAATTGCTCACTAGCTAGATGAGAGTGGTTGGATATGCAGAAAAGGAATGCTTACAGTCACAAAGTTCACCTGTGTTGTTGTTTGGTTGGTTTTTTTCAAGACAGGGTTTCTCTGTGTCTTTGGAACCTGTCCCAGAACTCACTCTGGAGAACAGGCTGACCTCCAACACAGAGAGATTCACCGGTCTCTGCCTCCCCTAGTGAGATCTGGGATTAAAGTCATGTGCCACCTCTGCCCAGCTTGTCTTTTAGTTTTGTTTCTGGGGGGGGGGATGGGATGGGGTGGGGATGATCTTTCTTTCTTTCTTTCTTTCTTTCTGTTTCTTCTGTGTCTTTCTTTCTTTCTTTCTTTCTTTCTTTCTTTCTTTCTTTCTTTCTTTTTAAAATTTCCTACAATGTATTCTGATCAGAGTTTCCCTGCCCACAACTCCTTCCACCACCCACCCAGCCAAGTGGTTTGTTAGAAGACTCAGTAAGACTCTTGTTGTAGAAAAATAATATTTCCTTCTCAAGTGGTTATCAACTGGAGCTAAATTCTGGGTTAGGCTTCTGTCCATTGCCCTTCTCAGCACTGGTGCCCCATCTGGCTTAGATAGATCTGTGCAGGCAGGCCCTAGTTTTTGACTGACTGACTGACTGACTGACTGCCTGCCCGCACAGAGGCAGCTGGCTTGCCTTTGTAAAATTTACTTCATAATGGAAAGTTGAATCCAAACTACACAGGAGGGACAATGTGTCAAATTAGGATTGTATGATTTTTTTTTTTGTTTGTTTGTTTGTTTTGCTTTGTTAGTTTTCTTTCCTTGGCCTTGGGTCCCATCCTCTATTTTTTTTAGCATGATCTGGGTAATTCCACAGGTAAGGTAAAAGTTAAAAATAGGGAAATTCAAGGGGTTCTAGCTCTCATTTACACAACAGCTCTAATATTCTCTCTCTCTCTCTCTCTCTCTCTCTCTCTGTCTCTCTCTCCCCTCCCTCCCTCCTTTCTTTTTTCTTTCTTCCTTTTTCCTGGTATTGATCTAAAAAGTGGACCGCTTCAGGATCTAAGCTTAAGTAATCTGTAGCTCAAGCAGATGGGGCTGAGTTAGAAGGACCCACCAAGCTATCTCAAATACCAGTCTGGCCTAAACAGTAAGAGTGGGTATCAGTTACTCTACTTCACTTCGAGGTTTCCAAAATCCACATCAAACAAGTAGTTGTGAATTTTTCTTTCTTTTTACTTAAAGGGTACTCTCACCTGCTCACAGTTTCAGTTTAGAAGGTTTCCCATTTAGAGTTAGATTTTGTGCAGGGAGATAGCATTTTCAGTTTTTCAAGACAGGTTTCCTCTGTGTAGCTCTGGATGTCCTGGCACTCGATCTGTACACCAGGTTGGCCATCAACTCAGAGATGCTCTTGCCTTCAGAGTGGTGACTTTAAAGGCATTTGCCAAAATTCCCTGCTCCAAACTGCTGCATTTTTGTTATTCTGTTCATTATTCTCTCTCTCTCTCTCTCTCTCTCTCTCTCTCTCTCTCTCTCTTTCTTTTGGCTTTTCAAGACAACCTTGGCTGTCCTGGAACTCACTCTGTAATTCAGGCTGACTTCAAACTCACAGAGATCTCCCTGACACAGCCTCCTGAGTGCTGGCATTAGAAGCATCCCAGGAAATTTTACCTTTCAAATGTATGTATGTATGTACGTACGTACGTATTATATTGTATGTGCCCACTCCTGAGAATCCAAATCTTCTGTCTCCCCCAAAATAAAAAACAATTAAAGTTAAAATAATTAACCTGTCATTAATGAAGATAAACATCCAAAATAAGTGAATAAAAGCTGGGGGAACCTGGCCTGGGCATGGGATGAAGCCTCAGGTTTTGGCTTGGAAAGCTGAGCAAGTCTAGCAGTAGGTGCATACACTGAACAAACCAAGTTGTGGAGGTTGTTGGTACTTGGGGCAGCATGAGAAGATTCCTGGATACTGATTGTAAAGTGATTCTTTCTTTCTTTTTCTTTCCTTCTTTCTTTCTGTCTGTCTCTGTCTCTGTCTCTCTCTCTGTCTCTGTCTCTGTCTCTCTCTGTCTCCTCTCTCTCTCTCTCTCTCTCTCTCTCTCTCTCTCTCTCTCTCCTTTCCTTTTTTTTTTAAAAAAAAAATAAAAGGGTCCTGAATAGAGCTACCATTGCAGGAACCACAGGCACACAGCGTCTGGATGCCTCCTGCCCCCACCCCATACAGGTGCTCACTCTCTCACCACACATGCAAGCACCGACCCACCAAAGGAAAAAACAGGAAAGAATCGGGCCCAGAGAGGTGGAATTTCCAGATTTTCCAGAAAACATATGGTGGGGTCTGGTGCCCTCTTCTGGTGAAAGTGCACGGGTGTGGATAGAGCACTTGTGCATAAAATAATTACATGAGCTTTATTTATTTATTTATTTATTTATTTATTTATTTATTTATTTATTATTATTGTTGTTGTTGTGGTGGTGGTTGTTGTTAATTAATTTGGTTTTTCGAGACAGGTGTTCCTCTATAGCTTTGGACCCTGTCCTGGAACTTGCTCTGTAGACCAGGTTGGCTTCAAACTTACAGAGATCTTCCTGTGTCTGCCTACCTAGTGCTGCTGGGATTGAAGGCCTGTGCCAACAACACCCGGCCTGTTCTTTTCTTTTCCTTTCCCTTGGTCTGTAAATTCACATTTCTTTTTCTTTCTTTCCTTCCTTTCCTTTCCTTTTTTTTTCTTCATTTCCTTTTTTTTTCTTTCTTGCTTCATTTCCCCCTCACCCCAGAGAGAAAGCTAACCCTGTATGGTGGTTTGTCTCAATCAGGAGAGCCTCCTTACAATTCTTCACAGGAAAATTGGTTTTAAGTTCTGACCCTTTAGAGGCTAAGAAACACAGAGAACAAAAGGATCTTGAAAATTATGTCACATGCTAGCTTCCATCTTGGTGAAGTCACTAGCCAAAACACACACACACACACACACACACACACACACACACACACACACACACACAGAGAGAGAGAGAGAGAGAGAGAGAGAGAGAGAGAGAGAGAGGAGAACCAGAGACACATGACTAAAATCTGTCTGAAAATAAATTTAATGCACAAAAAGTAACAGAAAAAGCAGGCAGGTAGGCAGGCAGGCAGGCAGGCAGGCAGGCAGGCAGGCAGATAAAAACTTCCCTTCCCCAGAGTCACAGAAACAAACAGGTAGGTGTGGTGGTGCACGCCTTTAATCCCATCATTTAGGAGACACAGACAAGTTTTGGAACTCTGTGAATTGCAGGCAGGCAGGTCTGGTCTACGTACTGATTTCTGAGGCTATGTGCACAGGCCGCTCTCCCGACTAAGTCACTGAAAATGTGGAATCCTGCAGGGCAGTGGTGCTTCACAAGCCTTTAGTCCCACTAGCACTCACTCACTCACTCACTTTGGTGGATGCAGAGGCAGGCAGATCTATGGCCTGGTCTACCAAAGGGGGCCATGGCAAAAGTAACCTTGGATGGAACTACCTGTAAGAGACTTGGGCAGAAGCTGCCAGGATAACTCATTCTAATGAAAAGGATAGCTGCCTTCAATCCTTTCCTCCCTGATGCATAACACTCAGGCTCATAAAAGACACATTTCATGGTCAGGTGACCTACCAATCCTTACCCTCTTCTAACCCACTATCTAAACACCTGCACACACACCTGTGTGTGAGACCTTGCTAACCTCCTGCACTCTCAAGGACTCATGCACAGGGACATTCCTCAGCCTGGTTATCAGGCAAGCAGCCTCAAACGACCTCTCCCTTCCTGCCAAGCTCCCCGCTTGGCACCCCTATATCAGGTCCCTGTGTGTGTGTGTGTGTGTGTGTGGGGGGGGGTTGCAGTTTGATCATCGGGGTGTGAGCTCGTGTGTGGGACCCCGCAAGTCGGGGCACACTGGTCTACAGAGTGTGAGTTCCAGGATAGCCAGGACTGTCAAAGACACCACCCCTACCTACCCCGGTCTGTGGTTTGAGAAATACCTCCTTGCTCAGCCTAGACCCGGGGGGGGGGGGGGAAGATCCGGGAGGAGCAGGAGGAGGGGTCGCTTGGATTGGAATGTAAAAAAAAAAAAAAAAAGTTAATACATTTAAAAGATAGATAGATTTGTTTGAAAGGCCGGTAAAATGTCCCAGAGCTGCCATCTGCCCCCTCCCCCCTCCCTTAATCGTGCCAGCTGGTAGCCTCACATGGTCTTATAAACTACCGGTAGAGAGTGATTCGCCTGTTTTCCTAGCTTTGTGTCTTTAACTTTCGCTTTCGTCGGCTGAGGGTGTAGGCCCGAGTCTACGTCCCGGCGTGTTGACGGGCAGCGTTTGTGCCCTCACTCACTCGGGTGAGGGGGTGAGTACCCTGCCCTGTCCTGTCCCGTCCTGTCCTGTTGTGTGTTTGTGTCCCCAATCCCGCCCGCCGGGAGGGTTGCGATCTGTTGTGGATCTGTTGTGTTGGTTCTTGGACGATCGGATCGAGACGGCTGTCGGGCGACACCTAGCGGCGGCAGTAAGCTACAACACGCCTGGTCCCCGGGCGCTCGGTGACAAGGGCGGTGACTCGCCTGCAGTCAGCCGACCAGAGCGACGAGAATCCAGGCACGCTGGCGGGTGTGTCCCGGAGGCGGTGCGACGTTTGTGAACGGTCTCTGTGCAGGAGGTTGTACCGGTAGAATAAACGAGAAGGTGGTGGCTGTTCTGTGTGCTACCATGGCCAGATGGAGGTGTGGTGGCGGCTTGAGCTGGTCGACCAGAAGCCTTTTAAAAGTCCTTCACGTCCCGTAACTGTAACTAACCCTCGGTCCCCGGCGGTGGTCTCGGCGACCCGAGGCCGAGAGGAAGCGCTGTTCCCGGATTCACTAGCGGGCCGGGGCCCGGGATTCTCTGGGTGCCTCGGAACATTTTATCTTGTGTGCGTGCGGTAGCCACCCTCGGTCGGTCCCCGGCGGTGGTCTCGGCGACCCGAGGCCGAGAGGAAGCGCTGTTCCCGGATTCACTAGCGGGCCGGGGCCCGGGATTCTCTGGGTGCCTCGGAACTTTTCCTTCTGCGGAAGCCCTCGGTCCCCAGCGGTCGTCTCGGCGTCTCGAAGCCGAGAGGAGGCGCTGTTTCCGGCCTCACTGCCTGCTAGTTCCCGGTTCCTTGTAGGGTCAGACTTTGTTTTTCTTCGACGTGTCCTCCCATCCCGGGCTCCTGCCCTCCGGGTCCTTGCCCGAGAGGATGCCGGTGTGTGCCGATCTTTTCTGCATGTCTACCTCGCTCTTGGTCCTATCACGGTTATGAGGTCGACCAGTTGTTGCTTTGATGTTCGGTTCTCTCGTTGATTGGGACAATATTTGGGGCACTTCGCCGGTCCCGACTTCCAGAATTTCCGTGTGGTCTGTGAATTTATCACCGCTACACTGTCATCATATTCCAGTTTTGCAATCTGCTCTCTTTGTACCTGCAGATAGGTACTGACACGCTTGTCTTGTGAGTGGGTGACATTAGTAAAGGACTGCTCTCGGGCTTTTTCTGGTTCCTCGAGTGCCACTGGGTTCCTCCGTCCGGTCCAGCCTCTTGCCCCTTGGGGCTTCTCGGTACATGGAGAGACGCGGGGGACGGCCACAGTACTTTTACCGTATGCTATGCCTGTCTCCCTGCGAGTGGCCCTTTTGCGTGTCAGGCGTGCCCGCTTTGCAGTTGTCACCCGTGCCGTTTCTTTGGGATGGTGGGAGCCGCGGTCTTTTGAGAGAAGGCCTCGTGTTTGTTCCTTCCTGACCATGGGCGGTGTTTTTTTTTTTCTCTTTTTTTTTTTTTTCCCCTTCTCTGGAGCTCCCGAGTTCTCACCAGGGGAAGCCGTCAGGGCTGTGCCTCCCGAGTGCACCTGCTTTTTTGTGCCCACAGTATTAAAGCTTTTGCTTTTCTTGCTCCGAGGGCGTCGGTGCTTTGTTTTTTTCCGTGGTTTTTTTGATGGCTTTTTTTTTTTTTCCCCCTATATGGTGGTGGTGTATTGGCTCTCTCCCGTTTCTCGTTCACGCTCGCTCGCTCGCTTCTCCCGTCTTGCTCGCTCCAAGTTGGCCTTAAAAAAAGGCGGTCTCTCCGGTTTTCTCTGGATCGATGTGGTACTCTCAAGCTCTCTTCGGGCCGGAGCCTAAGCCGCGCCAGGCGAGGGACGGACATTCATGGCGAATGGCGGCCGCTCTTCTCGTTCTGCCAGCGGGCCCCTCGCCTCTCCTCCCCACCGTTTGGTGGTGTGTGGAAGGCAGGGGTGCGGTTATCCGGTCTGAACCCTGTCAATCCCCGCACTTGTCGCTGTGGTTCGTGGGGTTCTTGCGACGTTGCCAGGTTGCCCCTGGCGCGGCTCGCGTGGTCTGCCTGGTCCCCCTCCCCGGACCGGGGCAGGGGGTGGCCAGTCTGCCGTGCTGCATGCCCTTCCCGACTGGCGTGTGCACGTGTCTCGCTCGCTATCCTCGCGGTGCTCCTGGAGCGCTCCAGGCTTGACCTCGAAGGTGCCCGTTTCTGAGCGGTGGCGTCGCTTCCCGCTCCCTGGCGTGCTGCCTCCTGCGTGCTCGGTCTGGCCTCGGTGGCGTGTGTTGTCGTTCCCGGCTCTTTGTCGACGGGGGTCCGTGCCGCTCTGGTTTTACGAGGTGTCGTTTGTGGGGGGTCGAGAAAGTGGTTTCAGGCGGGTAAGAGTTCTCTTGCGGCGTTTCCCCGGGACGTCCGCATGTGTGTGTGGCATCTCTTCCCGCTTTGGGTGAGCGCCCGCCACGTACTTGGGCCTTCTCCCGTAGGCTCGTGCGTCGGTTGGTGTCGAGCGTTCGCGGCCGGCCTTTTTTGTGCTTAAGTGTATCTTAAGCCCGTTAATTTGGCTCACCGCCGTTCGCCCGGAGGTGGGTTTGAGAGGCCTGGCTTGTCCGGGGGTGCCTTTTTCTTGGCCCCGGTACCCCTGTCCGCGAGTGCTCAATGTGAACCCTGGTAAAGAGAAAAAAAGCCTTTACCGATACCGCGGGGCCCCCCCTCAAACGCTCGCTCGTGGCTTGCCCGTTTATACTCTGTGACGGGGTTTGAGTGTGCACGCTGTACCCCCGCACGCACGCACGCTGCCCTTGGCCACCGCGGCCGGGAGCTCGCCGTGTCGGGTCCGTCCCGCCCTCAGTGAGAAAAGTTGCCTTCTCTAGCGATCCGAGGAAAGGGCGTGCTATGTCCGGATCTGGTTTGTGTTGTGGGGTTCCCTCCCGCGTTGGTCCCCTGACCCGACCGGCTGCCCGCCCCGACCGCCCGATTGTCCCCGCACGGTTGGCGGGGTAACCGAGCGTCTGTGCCTTTGTTGCTCTCGTTTTCGCCTATCGCGGCCCGCGCCTCCTCGCTCCGAGTCCGAGGAGGAATCACGCGGGGCAGAGCTGTCGTCAGTCACGCCTGTGTCGCTTGGAGCCGCGGGGTTTGTCTTTCGTGGTGTGGCGGCCGCGAGCGGCCCCTCCCGCGCGCCCCCGTGTTCGCCGTTCCCGTGGCGCGGACAATGCGGTTGTGCGTCCACGTGTGCGTGTCCGCTCGTGCAGTGCCGTTGTGGAGTCGCCTCGCTCTCCTCCTCCCCGGCAGCGTTCCCACGGTTGGGGACCACCGGTGACCTCGCCCTCTTCGGGGCCTGGGGATCCGGGTCTGGTGGGAATTGTTGACCTCGCTCTCGGGTGCGGCCTTTGGGGAACGGCGGGGTCGGTCGTGCCCGGCGCTTCGCCGGACGTGTGTCGGGGCCCACTTCCCGCTCGAGGGTCTTCGGCGGTGGCGGCGGCGTTGGTAGTCTCCCGTGTTGCGTCTTCCCGGGCTCCCTTGGGGGGGGGGTGACGTCGTTTTCGGGGCCGGCTTGGCTTACGCAGGCTTGGTTTGGGACTGCCTCAGGAGTCGTGGGGCGGTGTGATTCCCGCCGGTTTTGCCTCGCGTCTGCCTGGTCGTGTCTCGGAGCGGTGGTCTCTCCTCTCTCGGTCCCGGGAGAGGCGTCTTCCGGGGACGTTCCCGTCGCCCCTGCCGCCGCTGGCTCTCGTTCGGCTGTGTCGTCCCCCCTCCCCGTCTCGCCGTCGGTTCTCCCCGGTCGGTCGGCCCGGCCGTGCTGCCGGACCCCCCCTTCTGGGGGGGGATGGCCGGGCACGCACGCGTCCGGGCGGCCACTGTGGTCCGGGAGCCGCTCGGCAGGCGGGTGAGCCAGTTGGAGGGGCGTCATGCCCCCGCGGGCTCCCGTGGCCGACGCCGCGTGTTCTTTGGGGGGCCTGTGCGTGCGGGAAGGCTGCGCACGTTGTCGGTCCTTGCGAGGGAAAGAGGCTTTTTTTTTTTAGGGGGTCGTCCTTCGTCGTCCCGTCGGCGGTGGATCCGGCCTGGCCGAGGTGCGTCTGCGGGTTGGGGCTCGTCCGGCCCCGTCGTCCTCCGGGAAGACGTTTAGCGGGTACCGTCGCCGCGCCGAGGTGGGCGCACGTCGGTGAGATAACCCCGAGCGTGTTTCTGGTTGTTGGCGGCGGGGGCTCCGGTCGATGTCTTCCCCCCCCCCTCTCCCCGAGGCCAGGTCAGCCTTCCGCCTGTGGGCTTCGTCGGCCGTCTCCCCTCCCTCACGTCCCTCGCGAGCGAGCCGTCCGTTCGACCTTCCTTCCGCCTTCCCTCCATCTTTCGCGCTCGTGGCCCGGGGTTTCACGGCGCCCCCACGCTCCTCCGCCTCTCGCCGTGGTTGGACGCCTGTCCGGCCTCCCGCCGACCCCGTTGGCGTGGTCTCGCTCCCGCCTGCTCTCGGTCTCCCGACCCCGCCCGGAGGGTTCGGGGTTCCGGTCCTCCCCGGCGTTGCGCCTCGCTGCCGTGTTTGGTGGGGGTTGGCCCGCTGCGGCCCCGCACCCGCTCACGAGCTCCGCCCGTGGCCCGCCGTCTGGCATGGTTTCGCGACGCGGTCGGTAGGCCCGGTGTGACGCGTTAGGGAGGTGTGTCGCTCGTCCCGCGCCCGCGCGCGCGCGCGTGTGTGTGCTCCCTACGAGTTGTGGTGGTTTCGGTGAATCGTCGCTGC